>NC_141026.1:42010000-42315000 GCF_052040795.2 Danio rerio | reverse complement strand
AATAGAGATGTCTGCATTAAATTATACATTAAAATAATTAAACATGCTAGACTTTCTGCAATGATGTTGTGAGGCGTCGCAGCCATGGTATTGTTTGTTGTAAAAAATGCCACGTTAGACCAGACGAAATGATGCCCATTTGTCGTTTAATCGTGATCTGACGAGGGCTTTAGTGGCTGTAGCTCAAAAATAAATTACAGCAAAAATACAGTATTTACATTTACAGCGCCATTTATCCTGCTGTAAAAGGATTTACAGAATTATCTGTATATATTTACTGTAAAATATACAGTAATTTAAAATGTGATTTTAAAATACAGTAACATACTGCAATCCCTGTCCTACAGTTCATATTACAGTTAAATACTGTCATTTACAAAAAAAAATCCTTAACAGTGTACATAAATCCCAGACAGACAGAGCATTTTCAAATGGTTTCTTCAAACTTTTCCTTCATACAAGTTTTTTATTATTTAAAAATCTCACTTGTCATACATTTATTCTCAGCCTTACAAAGTTTGTGCCTTGTGCCCTTCCTTTGATGTTGTCCTGTCTCTTTAATCTCTGGTATTAGTCGGTCACCACCACTGAAAGTTATGCAACAGATTGTGATCCATGTAAAAGGTCAATAGCGTGCGCTCTGTAAAGCATGAAGCCTGAAGCAAGTGTGCCTGAAGTACTTGACCTGCTTTGGTTGCTGTGTTATTTTCATGTTTTAGAGGATTGACCAAACAAGTAAAGAAACAAAGTGATGTGCAGATATAGTAGAGTAATGATGAAAAGGATTTGGACAAGAATGAAAATCCTGTAGTAACCAAACTTGTTATCATTGCTCACCCTGCTGTCATTTTTATAACAGGCAGATTATTCAGGTAATGGAAACAGATAATTTATGACCATGTGTCTGTGTGGGAGATCAGGGTTTATCTGTTGGACTGCAGCTTGGTGTTGTCGCATCGCTGTCTAAGATTCCCATTCTCCTCTGTCCTCTTCTAGAAAGCCTGCAGTCTGAATCATGGCTCTCTGCTAGAACTGCGTCACTTCTCACATTTGCACGGACGTCACAAACACTAGTCGCCTAGAAGGTGCAATGACAGTCCAATCACAGACACGCCCACACAATTATACAGTGTAGGCTGAGCAATAAAGCAGCAAATGGCAGCGTCAGCACTGCGTGACACTGCAGCAGTGCACATACTTTATGGTAATGTTGTCAGGAGACCACAGAATAGTTTGCTGAATATCACTCGTTCGTTTGGGACAGTTAAAAAATGCTGACTCAAAACCTTATAACGGAATGACTTTTTAGATACTTTAATGATGTTTTCCGATGTATATAGCTTGTTTTATTACTCTCTCAATAATAAAAGTACAAAAACAGTCACTGAAGAAATACAAATAATTAGATGTCCCTTCAAAATTATTTGAAACTTTTTAACTTGTGCTTTTTATCCTTTATTTTTTTTTTACTGCCTTTAATGAAATTGTTTCCTAAATATGGAAAATTTAAATTTTGCAGAGCACAAAATATATTTGCAATGTTAATGAATTGTTCCACAAAAAAGACATGCATACAGTAGTTTTTTGGAATATACACTACCTGACATCTTGTCGTTGATCCCTGTTGTAAGAGCAACAAATAATAACTTGACTTCATTTGGAAAAGTGGCTAAAATTTTCAGATGAAACATCTGTTGAACTGCATCCCACTCATCACAAATACTGCAGAAGACCTATTTGAACTCGTGTGGACTCAAGATTCTAACAAAAATCTGTCAATTTTGGTGAAGGAAAAAAAATCATGGGGGTTACATTCAGTATGGGGGTGTGCGAAAGATCTGCAAAGTGGATGACAACATCAACAGCCTGAGTTATCGAGACATTTGTGCTGCTCATTACATTACAAACTACAGGAGAGGGCAAATTCTTCGACAGGATATCGCTCCTTCTCATACTTCAGCCTCCACATCAAAGTTTCTGAAAGCAAAGAAGGTAGAGGTGCTACAGGATTGGCCAGCCCAGTCACCAGATATGAACATTATTGGGCATGTCTGAAGTAAAATGATGGAGGGAGGCATTGAAGATGTGTGGTTCGACTGTAATCATTGAAGATGAATCCAAAGAATCTTTTCACTCTTTCCTATAATATTTTTACTTCTAAGGAAAGTCTCTTAGAGCAAAAGGAAAGTCCTTAAGCTATTTATTTTCTCGATTGTCTGCAGAACAAACCATCGTTATACAATAATTTGCCTAATTAACATAGTTAAGCCTTTAAATGTCACTTTAAGCTGAATACTAGTATCTAGAAAAAATATCTAGTCAAATATTATGAACTGTCATCATGGCAAAATAAAAGAAATCAGTTATTAAAAATTTGTTCTTAGAACCATTATGTTTAGAAATGTTTAAAAAACAGAAATAGGTAAATAAATATATAGCGGGCTGATAATTTAGGATGACTAATAATTCTGACTTTAACTGTCACTATTTGGTGATATAACACACATAATTATACTGAACATTTTCAGAATGGTACTTTTGATTTGGCACACATGGTGGGGCAGCAGCAGACAACAGACAGGAGAGCACATGGCACTGAGAAAATCAAAACAAAGCCATGTGCTCACATCAAACAGAACAAGAACATGAACAACTCATTTAAACTGTGCTCACACAAAACAAAGCATGAAGCACGTGTTACACAACAGCATAAGATGCAATGTGGATGTCCAGTTCCTGGCACCAAATCGAACTAGACAGAAGTGGAGAGAAATCGAAAACCATGCTAGGGACAAACAACAAAAACACATAGACAAAAGCACAAACTTGAACTTGGTTAAAATCACACGTGTACTACAAAAGACAAAGACACAAAAGTGTAGCAGATCATTCAACACAGATAAGACAGAAACAGAATTAGAGCTCTCAAGTCAAAGTCAGCTTTATTGTCATTTCAGCCACATGTACAAGACATATAGAGAATTGAAATTGCGTTACTCTCAGACCCAAGGTGCTTAACATTAATATAAAATATATATATATAAAAAATAGTAGAGTTTAAGAAAAAGAACATTTACAGTATATACATTGCACATAAATGTGGTCTAAAAATTATACATAGGTAAGAAAAATTGTAAACAATACAGTGACATTAAGGGCATATAGCAAATGAGTGCAAAGTAAACCAGAGTTGTGCAGATAAAGAACAGTATAGTGAAAAAAGAACTTGTAAACATGATAATTGTGATAAAGTGACAGTGACATATTGGGAGGTAGTATGGTGTGTCTGCATAAAGTGACCAAGAAATCCAAGATGGCGGCACGTGCACACGCTGCGGCTTCTCTCTCTCCCGACAAAACGGTGTTTTTGTGTTCTTCGTCTTGTACGTCGCAGTGTTATTGTGCGTCAACGTCACGTTTATCTGTCCTTAAGCGCACATATAGTCGAACATTTCTGCTCGACACTCTTTAGGTCTGCATGGTTAAAGTCCCCTGCCAGGATGAGAAAAGCATCGGGGTGGGCTGTCTGCTGCTCACTAATGTGCAGGTACAGGTCATTTAGTGCCTCACTCCTGTTGTTTGTTTTGTTCTGTCACCAAAACAAAAATAAACAAGACTGACAGACCCCTGACAATGGTTTTTACTACTAGTTATAGCACAAAATAAACACATTTGAACATCTTGCATCATGTAATGGCACAGTCAGTGTTTTAAGTGTGTAAAAACATCAAACCGCTTGTAAAAATATATATATATTTGTTTTTACTTAACCTTTGAGTCATGTTTTAATTATTATTTTTTTTTAATCTGTGATGACGCGTTATAAAATGACATTGTGTAAATTACATTTCAACTACAAGTTGCAATATAAACATAACTGCATAATTTGACTTGGCTATTAATGAAAAATATTTATTTGCAGTTTACGTGTTTTATATTTAATTGTAGATAACTATACCTAAATAATAAATGGCAGTCTTAATTGTAGGCTTTATTAATAGAGTAATATGGATCCATGGATAGTTTGCAGCATTTGATGAGTGGATTGAAGATGATGATTCTTAATTATAACTTAATTTATAATCCTCACAATGATCTGTCATTTTGCTTATCCTTACATCATCACTCATAAATGTGTATATATAAGTGAAATGCCTGCTTGTTCAAATGGTCTCCGACCTCTAAATATTTTTGCACACTCACAGATGCTGACAGACTCGTGGCTCTTACTGCTTCTCCAAAAATAGCAGACCGAGAGCATGTGGAACGTGAGCCGAATCTAGATGCTCTGCTGATAACACTGCAAACAGTATTGTCAGTAAAGCTTGCATAGAAGTGCATTTAAAGTTTAAGGGATCTAATAAAATGTTCAACAAATTAACAGTTTAGTCATCTTTTGAATTTAAAACTGGCAAAGAAATAGTTTCCTAACATGGTAACGCTACAATAAGGTTGTATTAGTTCATGTTATTAATGCATTCACTAACATAAACAATGAACAGTACATTAATTACAGCATTTGTTCATGTGAATGTTAATAAAGTAATTTATTGTTAGTTTAAGTTAACTCTGATGCATAACTGGTGCATTAACAACCCAGGCTCATTCTAAAAACCTACCCCTATATACATTTCTGGAGAGTGCCAAATACGTCCCAGAAGCTATGTTTTTTTTGCAGTTGTGTTTTCGTGAATCTACCAGAGGCTGCTTTGTACACTTTTTGAGATCTCAATTTTGTCTGGCGAGTGCCATACGCACCTGCTCTTCTCGTGTAAATCTACCAGAGGCCACTGTCGATTGACTAATTGGCTGACCGATCGACCCTCCTCCTTCTCTAAGCCCAATTGATCAGTAAACTTGCCCACCCACTTCCCTATACCCAATCCAACAGTGTTTTCAAAAGCAATCCAGAAAAAGAAAAAGCCCTCACGGCAGCCTGATTTTTACCACTTTTTCATATTTTATTACGTTCTCACCCTGTTATTTACTTGTTTATTATTTATTTTTTGGCTTTTGTTTTTGTCTTACCTGCTTTCTGGAACCGTTCTTTGCCAGACTCGAACCCCATCGTCCCTGTCAACTCTGCTCCACATCACAAGTCCGCCGACATATACAGCGAGCCACTGGATAAATCGGTAACAGCGGAAAAGCCGTCCACATGGAGGTAAGCGGTCAGCTAAAATGGAATGGCGTCACACCGCCCCATAGCGTTCATTTTATAGATGAAATGCAGCCATACGTACCTCTGGCTACATATTTCACAATCTTCAGAGGAGTATATAGGGCTACATTTTCAGAATGACCTTATGTTGCACATTAATGTTAACATTAACAAGCATGGCTTTGAATGTTAATAATTCAATTCAATTCACCTTTACTTATATAGCGCTTTTAAAATGTAGAATGTGTCAAAGCAGCTTCACATAAAAGATCATAGTAAATTGAAACGGTGTGGTTCAGTTTTCAAAGTTTAAGCTCAGTTCAGTGTGGTTTAATAATCACTACTGATCACTACTCCAAACACTGAAGAGCAATCCATTAATGCGCAGCTCTACAGATCCCGAACCATGCAAGCTAGTGGCGACAGCAGCGAGGAAAAAAAAAAACTTCACAAATTGGCGAAAATTAAGAAAAAAAACCTTGAGAGAACCAGGCTCAGATGCGCACAACCATTTCACCACTGGCCAAACGTCTTGTGCAGAGCTGCAGTCTGAGTGTCGGAGGCTGGAAGCTGGACCTCAGCGAAGACTCATCAGTCCCTGGAGCGTCACAGGAATCAGTCTTATGCTCTCCACTCCTCCATGACCACCACAGTAGCTGCTCAGAATACGGCTTGGTCCAGGATATGGAAACCTTGGATCATCTCGTCGCTGGTCTTGGATAAAATCAGTGGCGCTGCGTGGTCTGAGGGCCTTGGGATGAGTATCCCCAGGTGGAAATAGAAAATAAAGAGAATAAGTAGCGTAGCTGCTGTTCATAGTGTATATAAAAAAGATGAAGAAACCTGTGTGGAGCAGATTCATGTATCATACCGCTAAGTGTATGCTTTACTAAAAAGATAGGTTTTTAATTTAGTTTTGAACTGCCAGATTGTGTCTGAGCCTCGGACGTTATCAGGAAGGCTATTCCAGAGTTTAGTAGCCATAAATGAGATGTCTCAACCTCCTTTACTCGACTTTGCTATTCTAGGTGGAGCAATGAGTTTTTAGATCTTAAAGAGTGTTTTGGATTGTAGTGAGACAGAAGGTCGGTTAGATAAACAGGAGCTAGTAGTAATTATTTAAAGCTTTACAGGTAAGAAGCAATATTTTAAATTCAATACAAAACTTAACAGGCAGCCAGTGTAAGGATGATATAATCGGGGTGATATGATCATATTTTCTAGACCTGGTAAAAACTCTGGCAGCTGCATTTTTTACTAATTGAAGTTTATCAATAGAGGATGCTGGGCAGATAGCAAACAGAGCATTACAGTAATCCAGCCTTGAAGTCATAAAAGCATGAACTAACTTTTCTGCATCTGAGATGGATAGCATACTTCGTAACTTAGCAATGTTTCTCAGATGAAAGAAGGCAGTTTTTGTGACATGGGAGATATGATTTTCAAAAGTTAAGTTGCTGTCTAATATGACACTCAGATTTTTTAGAGTAGAGCTAACGCTAACTTTGTATGCCTCTAATTGTAGGTCGGGTTGTCAGATCTGCTGTGTACAGGATTTAGGCCCAATAAGTAATCATTCTGTTTTGCCTGAGTTTAAGAGAAGAAAATTGTTGGTCATCCAGTTCTTAACATCTTTTATACACTCCGTTAGCTTAGACAGTTCAGACATCCATTCAGGTTTAGTTGAAATATACAATTGAGTATCATCTGCATAGCAGTGAAAGCTGTGCAAATTTCTTCTAATAATGTCTCCCAGGAGTAGTATGTATATTGTAAACAGCAAAGGGCCTAAAACTGATCCTTTAGGCACCCCATACTTTACTGGGCTGACTTGTGAAGGCTGTCCATTAATATTCACAAACTGGTAACGGTCAGCTAAGTATGACTTAAACAAAAATAATCTATTAATAAATGTTGAACTGTAATTAATTTATGCTGTGCAAGCATTGTTCATAATTATTTCATGTTATTAAATGCATTACCTAATGAAACCTTATTGTAACGTGTAGAATAACCTGTGCTCAAGACTTTCCTTCATCAAAACACCATGCATAGATTGGATATTAGGGGCAAATGGTGTCAGGCTATAAATAGCAGATGTTATTGTTGTGTCATGCTTGTTTGGAGTCTGCTTTGTATAAACGTGTTGATGTATTGGGGGAGAAACGGCGTGACTGATGGTAAATGTGGGTTGAACGGTTGCGTGTCGTCTGTGCGAAATGTGCATTTGTTCTGTTGACAGTGCAGGTTGTGTTGTGAAGTTTGTGTGCATCTCCATCTCTGTATTTTTCCACTCCTGAGTCGTCCATTGTGTCCTTAGCTCTATTATAGGGTAACTGCTCACATATTGCTGCTTTCTGCTTGGAAAATTCCACACTGTATCCTTGAAGAGGAGAGAGAGAGGAGATTAGAGATGTGATGGAGAGAACGGTCGAGGGTGTGAAGGAAAAGAGGAGTGTAATGAGATGAGATTAGATCATGCATTGGTGTGAAGACCATATCGACTCTTATTTCTAATCTAAAATCGAAATGTGAATGGAAAACTCTGGAAACAAGTGCAACCACACAGAAAATCAATTTTATAGCAAAGTGTCTCTTTAAACTAGTGAAAGGCTGCTTAAGGGGCAGGGTGCATGGCACTGACCCATTCAGATTGGCAATAGTCCACTCAATTAAATGAAACACTTTTTTTATAATGGGAATGAAAAAGGCCTAATAGACCATTGCTGATCTTCCAGTTGTGTGCAATTCAGTCATAGCATGGTATCTGATGGTTTTACTCACAATCTGCGTTTCCATTACATGTTATCAGTGTGCATTTTAAGGTACCGCGTGTACATCAAATAATAGAAATATTTAATTTCAAATAAAAGTCTCTTAATTCACAAAAAAAGGATTTACACTCATTTGAGGTGGTTTTAAACTTGTGCTAAAATAGGTTAATGCAAAAAAATGGCAGATGAAAACACATCTGCTATACAAATATTAACCCTTGTGTGCTGATGGGGATGTTTTCATCCACTCTGGGATGATTTTGAGTCTTAATTTGGCCATAGCTTAAATGTCAACTTAGGTTTTCCTTGTTGGGGAGAGGTAAAACTAGTATTTTTTTCTGTTGATTAGTTGCAGTGTGAAAAAGATTAGTTTCTGGATTTGGAGTTATGGTGTGTGTGCATGCATGCATAAAAGACCTTTGCACACTTACCTTCATATGTCTCAGAAAATCAAAATAAGCAGCTCAGCTCTCATATATAATCCTATATGCCATTTTACTACATAGAACTCCATATAAAAGCCAGAAACATTTTGGCAGCAGGGGTGCCTAAACTCTGGAGGGCCGGTGTCCTGCAATGTTTAGTGCCAACTAGGCTTGGGCGGTAACCAAATTTTGATACCGTCAAACCTTCTCCCTATTGTATTTCGGTAAACGGTATTAATGTGAATAATAAAAAATTATTATATAAGACTCAGACAGCATAACCAAACTGTTGGCTTGTGCCTAAACTGTTCAGAAAAAAAATTTAAAAAGTGCAAATACCACAGTCATTCATTCATTCATTTTCTTGTCGGCTTAGTCCCTTTATTAATCCGGGGTCGCCACAGCGGAATGAACCGCCAACTTATCAAGCAAGTTTTTACGCAGCGGGTGCCCTTCCAGCCGCAATCCATCTCTGGGAAAGCAAGTACAACAGTCAAAAAGAATTAAATTAACATAAATGGCCAGAACAGTTTTCATGCACACAAATTAATTGTATTTTTTAATTGTATTTTTTTCCACTTTGTGGAAAGAGACTATTTCCCACGCCAAGTATTCATTAGTACAGGGTTTTCAACTGACACTATGCCTTTTGTACTTTGTTGTTTTGCTGAAGGCCCCCATTACCATCGGCTGCGTACTGGTGGTGGACCTAGATGTTGTTGGTCTTGCATCGGAAGGCATGAAACTGTTTCACTGAGTTAACTCTGGGTCCATCCTCGCAGCGGTTAGTGGATGATAGTTTCGTATATGCAACTTTAGGTTCAAGGTATTTTCATCTCTCGTGGTCACCTTTTTGTTGCACAATATGAAAATTGCCTCGTCTCTATTTACAGCCTCTCCCTTCTCGTTTGGTCCAAACCTGAAATACTGCCAAACTGCAGAACTTTTTTATTTTTTCGAGACCAGGTCACTTGGTCTGCGGCTCACCATCTTTTCCCAGCTCTCTCTTTCTCCTCCATGCTGTCCCGTGATGACGACCAAACATACGCATCTTTAGCCAATAAATAAATTATATTTAATATTTAATTCTTGTCTCCTATAAAGGTGGATTGTTTTTATGACGACATAACGGTATTGAAACTGATACTGTTGCTATGTTTAGATACCACGATATACTATATTACCGCATTACCGCCCAAGCCTAGTTCCAACACAAATCAGACACACCTGGGCTAGCTAATCAAGCTCTTACTAATCTTTCTAGAAACATCCTTGCAGGTGTTGAAGCAAGTTGGAGCTAAAATCTGCAGGACACCGGACCTTCAGGATAGAGTTTGGACATCCCTGATATAAAGCATAGGCCTTAAACTCGATTTCTGGAGGGCCACAGCTCAGCACATTTTTGCTCCAACCTTGATCAAACACTGTTGAGAAAAGTCATTTTCGGGGGAGACAGAGATGATTTGTAGGAGGTTGCGGGAGAGTGGGTGCCTGTAGAGTGGGGGTGGGGGGTGTTGATGGTGCGCGACATATCTGAAAAGCGGTGGGGGCATGCGTGCATGATGTACCTGAAGAGCGGTGGGGGTGAGTTGTGTGCGACATACCTGAAGAGCGGTAGGGGTTGAGTTGTGCCCGACATACCTTCGGGTGTGTGCGACGTATTTAAAGACTGGGCGTGAGACACGCGATTTCCAGGAGATTGTCATTCATTTGTGGGCATCTGGGACTCTGTTTGCATTTGCGGGAGACTCCCGGAACTTCCGGTAGACTTGGGATGTCTGCAATTAAGCAGGTGATACTCTGCAGAGCCACGGCCCTCCAGGAATTGAGTTTGAGACTATTGATCTACAGGGTTTATACTCCCAACTGATGACCAAAAGTAAAAAAATACAAATTGTTGCTCTTCTCAACCAACAACCACACCACCTACAATCAAGAATACACGATTATTTGGTGTCAAGGCTTTGAAATAAAAATAAAAAAATCATTATAATTACAGTCAAATGGGCAAAACAGCCCGAAAATAACGAAAGGGTAGATAATTTGAACAGTACAAAAGGTTAAAAAATAAAAATAATAAATAAATAAATGCGAACATTACCAATGTGTGTCGTATCTCCATTATGATTTGCTTATTTGCTGTTGGTTACTAGGTTACCAAAACTACAGTCAGCTGCTCTAACAACTTGATGGAAGTGCATCTAATTCTTATTTGCAAACATGGAAAAGATTCGCTTCACGATAGGATTAAATCCCTGCTATTGTCGAGTTATACCCTCAAAAGCTACTCACCACACCTGAGATCCATTTCCCTGTAGAATTAAGATGATGAAAAGTGTTTTCAGGTCTCAGATGTCTTGTATATGTCTTTAGCAAACCAGCATCAAAATCCACTCTGCATGGACTTCTGTTGTTATTTGGGCTTGTTTGAATTGACAACACCTGCTTTAAGTAAATATACGCAATAATGACCTATGCCGTACTAATCTTAGGTGAAGCTACAAGGCCAAACAAGGCCCAAATGGCTGTATGTGTGTACTGTTTACGACATATTAGTGGTCACCAAGGTTTGACCCTTTTTCACAGGCAAAAATCAATAATGCCATTTTTATACGTCATAATTAGCATCTGTACTTAATACTTGCGTCATGTAAATAAATTTGTCTCGCCACTTTACCACAAACCATTCATAGTCTACTTCTTTTGCTCATGCCATATATAACACCTATTTTCACAGTTTATTATTATTATTATTTTAAAGAAAGCTCAGACAAATCTTGCGTGAAAATTCACTTTATAATGCAAAATATTTGATTAGATATTGCATTTTGTGTGTCTAATCCCTATTAGAATATGAAGATCATTATTCAGTAATTATGAATGACTGTTAGAGTTGTTTGTCAGACATAGATGGAGCAAAAAAAGAAATACATTTCTATTGTCTGCTATGTTATTAGTTGCATAATTTCAGTAGCCTATTTTTCTACCTTCCTCTGTTGTTCAAATGGTCCAACTAGGTGAAATGTCAATAAGTAACCTTAAGGCTTTTTTCTCTTTATTATATGGCACTCTTCGCTTTTTACTTTTAACAGCTTTTTGAGTCATTTGCGATCTGCTTTCCCAGAGCAGTCAAAGATAATTTGTTAATAATCTAAGCCAAAATGCTCACTAAATAAAAACAGCAAAAAGCTATTTTGAGATTTATTAAGTTTGTGAATTTATGATTCCCTAACGTTCACAATGTTCCCTTTAAACACCCAATGAAAGTCTAAGTTTAAACATTTTAGCTTATTGTTGGCTTTTGCAATTTGCATTGGTCGTCTGCGTTATGTAAATATGTGCAAGGTTTAACTGCATGTTTGCTCTTGACTTGCTCTTTAAAGAGAATGCTGACTTCATGCTTTATTCTCACCCATAGACCCATCAACTACGCAAATCTGTTTTATAACTAATTAATAGAAAATAGTGACTAAGCCAAAGGGAAATGAATGTATGAACTAATTAATAAACAACAAGAAGTTTTTAAAGTTCATGATTACTTTTACATGATTACATGATTTTTGTTCTTAATCATTTGGTTAATTAAGATGGAGCTGATGTTCATTTTATAATTGTAATATTATTTGTAGACTTTAGAGAAATCCAGATTCAGATGTTCTGGGAAGGTTATCTTTGCTGGATTTTGACCAAGTTGCCAATTGTAAACCTATAAATGTGTCAGCTTGACTGATCCAATTGTACTTCCACAGCGTCAGTTTATATTATTGTATTTTAAGTCAATTCTGAGTAAAATGAGTGTTTAATTTCTGAAAAGTAGCAGAAATCAAATAGTGTGCATTTAATATAAGCCATTTTGTAATCATATTGGCTAATTGCTATCATTCTGACATTAATATAAAAAATCTATATCAGTTGACTGTTTTACAGCTGGATTAGTAGGATATGTTTTTTGCCGAGAAGGAAGATGAGATGGAGATGTTCGGCTCTGAACACTGCAGAGTGACTGATGAGAGAAAAGCAGATAGACTGACTACATAATAATAGGGTAACTTGTACTTTGTGTGTGTGTGTGTGTGTGTGTGTGTGTGTGTGTGTGTGTGTGTGTGTGTGTGTGTGTGTGTGTGTGTGTGTGTGTGTGTGGTCTCTGCAGAAACACGTGCTGCTCTGCTCACATGCAGCCGTGATTACTGAAATTCTGCAGTACCGCTCCAATACTGACTCACTCATCCCTCTGGTACAAACCCGTATCCAACTTTTTTCTCAAAGACAATTTCAGAGTCCCTGCAGGATTGTCATATTCCCTATGGTTTTATCAGCATTTCTCCCGAGACTTTTGCTAATGAGGCATCACCCAGCGACAGAATGCACTGTTCAGTCACGTTTGAGTTGCTCATTGTTCTGTAGATGTCCATGCAGATGGTTTCCTGGAATCAGAGCTGAATTTTGAGTGAGTTTGGTTGATTTGTGCTGTGTTGATGCAACTGAGGTTGATAATTGGTGGAGCTGTGAATTTTTCATGATTTAATTTGGTAGCAGTTAAATTACAGAAGGATTGCCGATGCATCATGATACATCTTTTCCTCTGATTCTTTTAGTATTATTAAGTACTAGATTATTAACCACTATATGTTTTGTTATTACTGATGTTTGTGCACAATAATAAATAATAAAAATATATACATAACAAATAATACAATTTTACTAGGACCAGGAGAATTCCCAGGGAGCCGGTCTGTTTTTTTTTCCGCGAGGGCCGGTGTCCCTAGCTGCTTGCACTCTCAGCAGTAACACTTTTTTCCATCTATTTATTTATTTGACCATAGCCTTACTGTTTTTATTTATTATTTTGCCGCAGCGCTGCTCTTTTCATTTATTTTCTCGCAGCCCCATGAGCAAAATGCATCCTGCAGGTTAACTAACGTTAATAATGATGTAACTATTATAATTCAACCCCAAACAGTGGCACCTAAGTGAATATAAGAATTTGAATAATTAATAATAATGAATAATACACCTGCTCAATGAAAATGAGATGATTTACTACATTAATAAATCTGACATAACTTGATCAGATATCTAAAAAGGGAAGAAAAAGATTAAGCCATCACTCACGGGTTACAGGTCAATAATTTTTTTTTTTCCCCATTTTGATGGACTATTGATGCGCCATTGTGGACTACTGGTATGCACGTTGTTATTCATCGCTACAGACCTGTGTTCGAATCTCACCTGAAAAATTATAGTTTTTTTTTTCATTTTAATTGTTAAGACATAATACTGTTAGGGCTGTTGAACATTTGAATTTCTGAAGCAGCTGTTTTCTTGAAAAAGACGCGTTAGTATCATTAGAAACTGAATTGGAATCAGTTGTGAACTGAGGTGGACCGGTCTGGCTTGAAACTCCAGGGCTGAAAATGAGTCCCACTCCAGCCCTGGTGAGACCAGCAAACACGGCGTAGCTTTCAGTTATGTTGAACACAGTTTCCATAATTATACTTTATTTATAGATAAAGGTCTGTGGGTCTGCATATAATGACTTTATCTTGCTGGAGTTTATAGCCGTTTCACTTTACTTCAGGACGCATTAATGCCGCGGTCCACTCTGCAAGTCTATCGGAGACATTCATAAATATTTCAAACAAATCTAATAAATGTTGGAGACATACTCGGTACATAAACGCACTAAATAATACTTCAGCCGCATTTATTTGAGGGCGCGCAAGAAAATCTGCACTTGAGCAGCGTATATTTGAGGGCTCGCAAGAAGTTTTGTGCACGAACAGAGGAAATTGGCACTCAAGCACAGATTGACATGCTCGTAGGCTATTACATGAATGTGATCCTGACTTAATACTGTGCCCATGACATTTGTCAATGAAATAACGACACATGTAGTGGTAGATCTGTGTAAAATGGCCAACAGAGTCTGCTGCCACAGCCGGAAAAAATCCTAGAGGAAACACTGTGTCTATATGTCTCAAATATTCTGAAGCAGCAATACTTTTTTGTATTGTTTTTGTAAGAAAACATCGTAAATAATTGGAAATCCGATGACCGCAATAATCAAACCCTTGGGAACAACTGTGGTCGGAACCAAAGTTCACAGTGACTGTGTTCTGTGGACTCCTCTCAAGCGGTGGACCTCAACGTTCTAATTGCTTGCCGTCGAATTGCAAGATTGGTCATTACCATAAAATTGACTTGGTTTCAACTCTCCTCGACACCCACACCAGTGAAGACGTGCCGTGCCGCTCTGTGCCACTCCTCGCTGCTAGCTCCCATTGAAAATGAATGACTTCTGGCTACTTTGATGCTCTCGCCACTTTCAGTGGGAATGCACAGTAACATTCAGTAAGAAGAGTACAAAATTTTAAATTTTTTTTTGTATAAATTTTATATTTAAAAAATTTATTAAAAGCCTTAACAATTATTTTAACAGTTATCTTTTGAAGTTGTAAATATATGTAAATTTATTTAAATTTCAAGCGACGTACAAATGAGAATAAACCATGAGCCTCCATCTGAACATCTGATTTTTTTTTTACCCATTTTTTTCCCCTAATTTCAAACAGTTACTAAAAAGGACGCCTTTTGAAAATGAGTGAATCTACTTTCAACTAGTTTTGGGTGGACTGAAAAATTAATTACACAGAGCCGATGTTTCATTTTGTTGATGTGATCTGGCATGTTGCAGCTTTTGCTCAGTCAAATTATCATACAGAAACTTCATATTCCCCATTTCTAGTCCCCAGTGACCCACATAACAGCCCCACAGACCTATATTACTCTCATTTAACAAAGTGGCCAATTTGTGGAGCACAGACACTGGCTTTAGGGGGTGGATTTTAGAGCACCGTGAAACACACACCACATGACAATCAGTTTTATAACAGCTGCTCACGCAGACTGTGGTGCTCCACATATACACCCCCTCACATGAACTGACATAGATGCAGTTAATTAGAAAATGAAATTGTTTAACCTGAATGGGTTCTTGAATCTCCCTAAAGTGGGTTATTTTGTGATAACAGCCACCTGGATGTGCATATTTCTACTGATTGCAAAGCTACTTCACATATATTTAGACTAAAAGTGATGGATTTGAATCAAATAATTTTTATTAGCTCACTGAATGCAGAAGCATTCATGAAAAAAAGCATGGCAAGTTCAACCTAGACAAACATTTAATTCATATGGTACAACAAAGCCACATAAACAGACCTAATTAAATTCTTAATTTAACTTAGTTAAATTAAATTCAATTAATTCTAAAGCTTTTTAATAATTTTTTTTTTTATTTAACAAATTCTTATTGTAATATTGGCTAATTTATATAAATTCATTGAGGCTCCCTAAAGTTCCTTTTTCTACAATTTACTCAAACATTTGGATATTTCACCTTTAACAGTGCATAACATAATTAAAAGGGTAACACTTTACAATAAGGTTCATTAGTTAATGCATTTACTTACATGAACTAATCATGAACAACACATGTACAGCATTTATTAATCATAATTGAACATTTACTAATGCATTATTAACATCAAAGTCCATGCTTGTTAACATTAGTTAATGCACCATGAGTTAACATGAACTAACAATGAACGACTGTACTTTCATTAACTAACGTGAACTAACATGAACAAATACAGTAGTAAATGTATTGTTCATTGTTTGTTCATCTTAGGAAATGCATTAATTAACATTAACTAATGAACCTTATTGTAAAGTGTGACCATTAAAAGATACCGGAATCTTGAGGAATTTTAGTGCATAAAAGACAAGGGCACAAGCCTAAGCTGAACAACCTTGATCTGATCTCTCGGGCAGCCCTGGATCAAAAATCATCATTTATCTATAGGCGATGTCACCACATGGGCTCAGGATTACTTTGGTGCTAACCTTTGTCAAGTACCACAATACGTAGTCACATGCAAAATGCCAGTTAAAACTGTGCCAAAAGAAAGCCCTATGTTAACAGTGTCCAGAAGTGCCATTGGCTTCTCTGGGCTCATAGGCATCTAGAATGGACTATCACACAGCGGAAACACATACTGGGATGAGATGAATCAGTATTGTAAGTTTTATTTCATTTTTGAAAAATGGACGCTGTGTGCTCTAGACCAAAGAAGAAAAGAATCATCCAGACTTACCAGCAGCATGTCCAAAAGCCAGGTCTGACATGGTATGCGGTTGTGTCAGTGCTCTTGCCAAAGGTAACTTGCACTTCTGTGAAGGCACAATTAATGCTGAAAAGTAGAAAGAGGTTTTGGAACACAGTATGCTGCCTTTTCCAGGGACACCCATGCATGTTTTAAAAAAGACAATGCAAAACCACATCCAGCACACATTATAATGTCCAGACTGCGGAGGAAGAAGATGCATGTACTTGACTGGCCTGACTTCAGTCCTGAGCTTTCTCCAATAGAGAATGTGTAGTGCATTTTAAAGCACAAAATGTGACATCCAAGACCCCGTACTGTTGCCCATCTAAAGACTTGTTTGCAGGAAGAATGGGACAAAATTACATCGATAACACTTTATCACTTGATGCCTTCAGTCGCTAAGTGAAGTTTCACCAACTAATTTTGAGAGGAGCATGTGATATGATTAATCGCGGCTGGTCTTTTATTTGTAATCATTAGTATACTAATCGAATTATTCCAAACTCACAATAAATAGCCCAACTAGCATTACTTCTTCATCTTTGTTTTTTGAATAATCCACCATTCTCCCTATCTCCCTCTTTCCTTCTTTACCAGGGTGAGCTCTTGAGAACTACCTGATCTTGTACCTCCTTACATGGTCATTGACCAGGCAGGAGCCCTGGGTTGAGTTATCTCCGAGCTCAGGGTTCTCTCCCGGGACAGCATGCCAAACCTGCTATTATTATCGTGTTAACCCTTGAAATGTCTTTAAAGTGTTGTGAAAAGGAATGTCAACCTTACAAAGTGGCAAGTGCTTTACTGTTCCAACTTTTTTTGAAATGTGTTGCGAGAACCAAAATTGAAATGTGTTTATTATAAGGGGGACAAAACAATAAAAATCATGAAGAACACATTAATTAAAGTTTGTTGTATTGTCCGCTCTGACATATTACAGAAAGCTAATTTAGAAATCACTATTTTCGAATACTATTTAATAGACTTGAGTAAACATGAACTAAATGAACAGTTGTGCTTTTATTAACTTACATAAAGAAATAAATAATATAATAAATACATTCCTTGTTATATAATGCATAACTAATGCGTCTGTATTTTAAAGTGTCATCTAGAAATTCCGTGAAAGTTACTGTAGAGAGAATTTAGGTGAGGTCAGTCTAGTCATCCATCTACGAGTCTGGACACTTCGAGAAACTAGATACTGTTTCTCCCATTGGTGCTCACTGTGTTTGTGTCTCTTTCACTTATTAAGAGCAACTGCAGAGACTCTTTGACGTTGTGGATGTTAAACCGAGTATATAACTATTTGTCAAAGTTAATGGTTACCATTTCCGCAGTTGCTTTTTATTTTCTTAAGCTATTATTTCCTGTTATTGTGATTATGTAACTATTCTTTGACGTCCTTCTAATGTGCCTACAAATTATTTATTTCTGCTGAATGAAAATACATGCAGTCAAAAGTGTCTTCGTTTGTAGTTACTTCAGTTATTGTTGCTGCAACTAAAGTTCTGTACATTTTATAATGAATATTTCAATTCTATTTGATGTGCATTATTTATAATGCTATATTTAATTGTGTCAAGTTGCTTATACTGTATATTTAATTGAACTTAATTTCACTATTAAATTTAATTTATTTATTAATTGTGTATTCATGTTTTGGTTATTGATTTCGGTTATTGAAATAGTTTGAAAGTAAACCTGCATATTGGAGGTTTCTAGAATGACCATCTGAGGCTAAAAAAAATCAACAAGTCATGACTACAAATGCTTTTAAGTTACTTCAAAGTTCACAGTTTAGAAAAGTACATTGATTTGTAGGTTTTTATAATGTGAATGTTGTGGTGCTTCTGGATATGTTTACTGTAGTTGTTTTGTTTCCTGTTTATTTGTAGTTTCCTCAAACATGTTAATGAACATTGGTCTTTGGCTGATAAAGCGTGTCTAATTATTTGTTTGTCACTGACAGTTGTTCAGTCAAAAAAGAAACAAGAGTGGGTGAAAGATCTATTTACTGAGACTGAGAGTGTTAAAGCTTTGAGGTCACTGAAGTTTGAAGCTATTTTTGGTTCCCTATTTACCCTGTTGTGAGTGGCTGTTTGAAGGGCTGGAGTGTGTGCATGTGAGCATGTGTTTGCGGATTTATCACCACTGTCTACTTGACTTTACTGTCAAGATTGGTATCTTCTGAGTAGAGAAATCAGGGGAATGTAATGGAGAGGGCATTATGTGCTTAGAAAACATCTGGCTCAACCTGTCTGAAAACCCCGGTCAGAAGCTCTCATTTTCCTACTTGTCTCTTTAAAAAAAAATATATGTTTCTTTATAATCATTTTCATGGGGTTCAAATGACACCTTGGCCTTTGATATTGGTCAACCATAGTTTGTTAATGGTAAACTTATTATTTAGCTGTTTCGTAGGGATTAGCAAACATTTGTTTTTGGTACTCTTTAGCAAATATGTTTGGAATGGCAAGGGATAATTTAGAGATACAGTCAGTTTAGAGATGGTAATATGAATTAGTTTCCTTTCTTTGCTGTTGACATATCTATCCAAACTATACAAACCTATTGATATCTATGACGAAGTAAATCAATTCAGTATGCAGCATGGTGAGCACACTAGTATCATTGTATCCCTTAATAAAATGTATGAAACTATACACTTGACACTGTACAGCAGTTCCAGAACTTTAATTTGAATGCAGATCTGAGATGGCTGATATTTAGTTTCTGTGACAGTAGGAAATGCCAAAAATTTTGAGTAGCAAGAGGAAAGACCTTTATAATTACAAAAGATTTAACGTAAGAATCCATAATAACAAAATTAGTTACAAAGTAAATCTTTTCATATAAATTATTTTCTTTTAAGATCTTATTTACCAAAGAGTTATTGACTTTGAGTCCTTTTTTCCCAAAGAGGTTTGCTGAAATAATAATAATAAAAACTTCTTGAACACCAAATCATTATATTGAGATTATCTTGGAGTAGACTGGAGTAGACTGGACTGATAATGCTGAAAATTTAGCTTTGTCATCAGAGGAATAAGTGTAATTTTACAAAATGCAAAAATAATGAGGCTGTTTGTTTGTATTTGGTATAGTAATAATAATAATAATTGCTTACATTTATATAGCGCTTTTCTGGACACTCAAAGCACCTTACACATTTTTGGGGGAATCAGCTCATCTACCACCAGTGTGCAGCATCCACCTGGATCATGCGACGGCAGCCATATTACACCAGACTGCACACCACACACCAGCTGATTGGTGGAGAGGAGACAGAGTGATTAAGCCAATTATGATATAGGGATGGTTAGAAGGCCATGATGGACAAAGGCAAGTGAGCAAATTTGGCCAGGATTGGGATTTTTAACGACCACAGAGAGTCAGATCCTCCAAAAGATGCCATCCAAAACAAGGCGCTCACCAAGCAGTATAGAGTCCCCATCAATAAAATAGGGCGTAAGAACCCATACAGACCGCTGGTTGAGAGCCTCCTGCCGGTCTCAATAACAACACTTTCGGCAGCAACCTACTGTAGCTTTCCCATGTTGGCTCCCTTGCAGATACTGACAACCCTGCTTAGCTTCAGTGGGCAACCATGTGAGAGTTGCAGAGAGTTAGCTGCCATAGAAAATAAATTGTGGTAAATTTTGTTTTAATTCTGTTCTAAGCTGACAAGAGTTTCACCAGTGCTGCTGTAGCTCATCTGCTTCAAGGTTGGACATGTTGTGTGTTTAAAGATGCTGTTCTGCAAACATTCTCTGTAAACCCTGAAGATAACTATTTGTGAAAAAGTTGGCCAGTACATTTTTATGTTTTAACAAAAATCGGTTAAGTTAACTTGACTGTTTTTGCAAATTTAAATGGATTGAACATAAATCTCTCCCCCCCCCCCCAAAAAAAACAACTTAAGAATTGTGTTGATTTAACTCATTTAAATAAGTCAATTGAACAACCAGCAAAAATAATTTTGAGTGCATCTGTATTGAGCTACTTCCATGTGGCTGATTAGATATTTGCATAAACAGTTGAAGAGCTATACCTTATAAAGTAACTGTGAACATTAAATCAACTATGGCCATAATCATCAGCTATTTTCACAGTAGGCCTCACAGTAAATGTGCTTAGTCATACATTGGTTTGTTTGCTTATTAGTTCCTTTCGCTCACTTCATCCTTGCATTGAGGTTGCAGCAATTTGCAAACCTCTTGTGATGTGTGGGACAGAGTGTTTTTGTTTGCCCTTTGGTTACTTGGAGAGCTGCTCTCAGGAGTTGTAGCCTCTCCTGATTTGAACTCTCTTTAGCTTTGTACTGTAATCTAAATCCTCGGACAGTCAGGCTATCTTTGCTCCAGTGGGTTCAGGCCGGACTCTCCAAATATGGCCAGAACTGCTGCTTCTCATGTGAATTTACAACTTGTATGTCACCAATGAGCAAAGGCAAGGCTTTTAATGTGTGCTCCAATCTGAAATGTCAAGACTGTCAGTGCTGCTAAATGACTTGGCATTGGATTGTTCCATGATGTGACTCATAACTGTTAATACATTGTATTTGTCATAAAGGGTGGCAAAGAGTTCATCTTGAATTTGCTGCAAAAGGAAATCTTAGAACTCTTTGTGCATCAAAAAAATTATAATAATTGTGATCATTAAAATAATAAATATTAGATATGCACCAATCAATTTGACAGTTTTTATGTTAAATGGACTTGATCCATGTTCAGTGAAAATTATTTGATACACCACTAGCTGTTCCTTTATGCATATAATGGGGAAAATAAGTATTGAAAGTGTCCTGTTTTTCATTAGGATTTATATTTCTAAAGGAGCTGATGACATGGAATTACACCAGATTTGGGTAAAAACCCAAACAATAGAAATATTTAAAAAAAAAAAAAAAACTTTTTTTAAATGAAGTTGTGTAATAAAAATGAAATGACAGAAAGTGCTGAACTACTAAAACATATTTAATACTTTATATAAAAGGCTTTTTTGTTGATGGCAACATAAACATGCCTCTCATATGGAAAATGAAGTCCCATGAATTGCTCAGGTGTTATTTTTTATAGACTTCAACAGAGTGAAAAAATCCTCATAGTTCTGTGGGTCTCTTGTCTATCAAATTTGATCTTTAATTTGTATTTTATATTGGATTCAAGTCAGGTGGTTGGCTAGGCCATTCTACAACTTGATTTTCTTTCTCTGAAAGCATTTTCTTCATGTGTTCAATGCTTTTCCCTCTGTCATTTCAGTTTATTATGCATAATCATTTAGAAACATATTATTATTATTATTATTATTATTTTGCTTATATGAATTTCTTTGGTTGTCCCCAACATCCGTCAACGGCACCTTTACAAATAAGTTTTCTGAAAAAAATGGTTACATGTTCAAAACTTATTTTCCCCGCTGTATATTGTTTATTTAAGTTATTTAAAACAATTAACTTTATGTAGGACCACCAGATCTTATATTCTTTTTTGGGACAGTCTCATATTTCAGTTCTATGTCAAGTCTCCCGATAAGAATCATGTTTTGTTTGTTTTTTCTATAAAATAATTAAAGGTGCAGTATGTTAAATTGACACCAAGGGGTTTAACTAGGTATTGCACTCTTAATTCAAAACATTTTTTCACATGGCCCTTCTGACAACAACTCCACCCAAACACAGGTTGTCAGATTGACAATACCTAATGGTGTGAAAGTAAGACTGACTATTGAGCCTACATCGCATTAGCTAGATGCGACAAAATGAATATTTTTCATGTTAAAAGGAGTTTTTGTATTAAACATTAACTGAAATTTCTCTTTTAGAAACGGTTTTATTTCTCATGACAGAGAAAACAGCAGCATAAACGTCTGTGACAATGGTCACCTCAGGTACTGATTATGTGCATTATTTAGTGTTATATGCTACCAATGTGAGTTTGAATATGTAAAATGTATTGCTATTTAAAATTATTTCTAAATTAAAAGCTAGTTTTTAGATCTTGAAAATAAGATAAAATCAACATATAGTTTGAAATTGAACATTAGAACATCTGTGACTCAGATTTTTATATGTCTGAATCTGCATCTCATGTTTCTCAGACTTTTATTTTATGTACACTTGGCATGTTTTTTAAATATCTGCAAACATATTATGGTATTAATATGCTTTAGAAGAGTCAACAACTCAGCACCTTTAATTGCTGAAAGCAAGTGTTATAGTTTTCTGTCACAAGAAAATAGCCTAAAACGGTGGTTGAAAACTGTATATTTCCGAAATTATCATCCAATCACTTTTCCATACTGAACAATTATCAGACAACAATTTTTATCTGAAGAGACTTTAAATGAAATATTTTTAAATGTGAATCCATCTAAAATGTTACAATTTTATCAAAAGTAAACCTTAAAGATTTAAGATTTATGATTATCATTTATGTATTTGACCTTGTGTATTATTTATTGCTGTTGATTGATGACTGTTAATTGTTAAAATATTACTTGAAAAATAAAAATACTTGATCTTTTTTTTTTTTTGCCATAACATAGCCAGAGAAGCTGAAATAGCAATAAAATGTCAATTCTCTCTCTCTCTTTCCATATTGAACAAGTTACAAGACTTGTGCCATCCATCAGGCCTGTTCCAGTGTAAGCTATATAAGTCAGATGCCAAAACAAACTTTGCTATAGTATATAGTAATATAGTAAATACAGATGAAAACAGAATGAATATTTAAAGGTATGTTAAAAGGGACTGCACAACATCTTGAAATATATTGCAATTAATGTAATAATATAATAATAAAATGTTTCATGTTAAATTGAATTCACAAATCATTCAGTATATCAAACTCAGTAACAATGGAAAAGTAATATATCAAGTGAGGTTTTTTATTACAATTCTTACTTCACTTAACAGACAAAATCCAGTTATCAGGCAAAAAAATATGATTATAGCTAAAGCTCTGTTTATTATGAAATTCAGTCCTCTCATGTTAAAAAATACTTGAAAATGTTGAAGATGACAATTGTTAATAAAAATACATGTAAACCAAGACATTGACTTTGTCATTGTGGTTCCTATATGAAGCAGAAGTTGTTTTTCTTTTTTTTTAGCAGTTGACTGTAAGATTGTCCTGCATGTGCTGATCTCTGCAAAATTGTGAATGTTTTTTATGTGCAGTCAGTGACCTTTAGCCTGAATGTTTTGTACTGTCTAAACCCTCGTGGTTAAATGTGCACTTTTTAGTTTTTTTGCATAACATGGACACACTTACATAAATAATTTCTTGCTTTTGGCATGCACAGCTGCGACTTAGCACAAACATATGTACACACAAAGCCACAAGTGTAGACATGTTTTTTTTTTATCTTGGGAACTCCTAGAAATTCAGGAACATTGAGAACCTCAAACATCTGCTTAACGTGCACTCGCTGAACTTGCAGCCAATCAGAGGGAGGAGTGCATGTGTGAGTGTTTGTAAACTTTGGCTCACTCTTTATTGTTTTCTTGAGTTGATATATTGTATATGAAAGGTTTTATTGTTGTTGTGTTCAGATTTTTTAAAGAATGTCATGCGTGTTTTCTGTGTAAATTCTAACTTGTAGTTTGTTGCTTTTTATCTGATACATCTGTGTCTGATTCATAAATGTATCTATTTGTTTGTAATCAAAACATACTTACGCATGTTGTTGAAGTAAATTCACTTTATGCATAGCATTTTAACATGTATTTTGCATGCATTTACATGTATTGTCATGTATTTTCTCATTTATTCACATTTTTTGTTTATAGTTAGAAATATAGTTTTACATTTGCATAATTTGGACATTATTCATAAAAATAATAATAATAATAATGACTCATGCTTTTTTATGACCCAAAGCTGCCTGATTTCAGTACACTGCCATCTCATGCATATCAGAATAACTGACTTTGTTAATCAGATCAATAAATATGTTCATTTAGCATGTTTCTTAAATATCTGCAAAAATATTATAGGATTTTTATGTTTTACAACATAGTCAAAAATGTATGTACAGCAACTTTTGCTGAAAGCATGTAGTAGTAGTAGTTTTCTGTCAAAAGAAAATAGCCTAAACAGTGGTTATGTCACAATTACCAGCGATCTAACCTTCATAGATCACTGGAGAACATTCACATTTACACAGACTACAATCCTGTCTCAATATGAACTACAAGTCCCGTCATGCAGCACACACACACCTGCTCCAAGTCTCCACTGATTACACTCACACAGCTGATGCTGCTCAAGTACTGATTACAAACACGCAGTATATATGGCTCACTTTGAGACACTCATTGCTGAGTCTTTTTATACTGTTTGTGAACTATGACGTTTTTTTTCCTTGCCTTGCCTTTCTGTGTTAGACCTTTGCTTTGTTTGTTTGTTTTACGTTGTCTGCTGCCTGCCTGTACTGACCATTCGCCTGATGTTTGACTACAACTCTGGATTTCCTGCATTTATCTGTTTGCCCCCTGTGTTGATTGACTATTGCTTGCCTGACCATTTCTGTTTAATAAATCTGGGATTGGATTCGCACTCCCTTGACAGCGTCCACTTCACATTACAGGTTGCTGATAGCGAAATACAGTATATTTTCAAAATTATCATCTAATCACTTTCCATACTGAACAAGTTGCTAGTTGCGATTTGCTATTGTTAATAGTAAAAACAGCTAATGTTGGTAAAAATATGAATGAATATTAGAAAGAATGTTAAAAGGAGCTGCACAACCTTCTGAAATGTATTGCAATTATTGTAATTATTATAATGTTTCATGTTAAAGGAAACCCATGATTAAAATCATCTTTTGGAAGCTGTTTGGACAGAACTGAACTTGTAATTTGTTGCTTTTTATCTGATTTATCGGAGTCTGTTTCAGTAAATTTATCTGTTTGTAACCTAGTAAATTCACTTTATGCATAGCGTATTGTACATGTATTTACATGTATTTTCTTATTTATTCACATTTTAGTTTATATTTAAAAATATGGTTGCAAATTTGCATAAAGTGAACATTTTTGGACTCTAAATGTAAAAAACATATAATTTATATAACCAAATATTTCATCTAATGATAAATTAGTAACCTTACCATAACATGTAGGCTTTTCTTCAAGAAAAAAGCGCAGAAAAGAAGCATTTGTGTATTCATTATTTAGTAACCCATCAATGATTTATCATATTACAATAACAGCATGTGCACAAGTGCAGAAAGAAAAAAATAACACCATCCTAAAAGCCTACTTAAAGAAAGAATCAAAAATTATGATAGTTTTCTTTTGTTTTGTCCATTTTAATTTGTGTGTGTGTGTGTGTGTGTGTGTGTGTGTGTGTGTGTGTGTGTGTGTGTGTGTGTGTGTGTGTGTGTGTGTGTGTGTGTGTGTGTGTGTGTGTGTGTGTGTGTGTGTGTGTGTGTGTGTGTGTGTGTGTGTGTGTGTTCAGGTTTATGTTTCAAATTCATACAACATAGGTTTACTTGAGCTCATCTCTGAAATGGTATTCTTTGTTTATATCTTCATTTCTCCATCTGTTATTATCATTTGAAATGTGATTGTGTGTGTCAGTGTATATAGTATGTGTGTTTTAGTGTCAGTGAAAGTGATCTGGATTTTTTGGCAGGCCGGGATCCTCTGCAGAGGGTCCACGTGAGCCTTTTCTGAGCCATGTGCTTATTGTGCTGTAGTACCTTCAGGCCTTATGGATTCAATTAAAGTACAGTTTGAGAGCGAGAGTGGGAGGCTGCTATGACCGGAGGAGAAGGGTTTTAAGTCCAAGAGGAATGAACTGATGCAGTAAGCCTGAAAATGTAACAGGGTTAATGCCAGAAAACTGTTTGTGAACTTGAACTTTATTACTGAGAGTCTCTTTACTGTAGATATGCCGAGTTCTTCATAAACACTTGTGTGGAATTAATTACGGAGCATTGTTATTGAATTTATTTTAGTATTTCTGCTTAATGAAGCACATCTTAATGACATTAGGTTTGTTATTTTGTGTTCACACGAGTTTTGCACACTATTCTGAATTATTATTGTAAAAATCTGATTTTAAATCTCAGTTTATTAATAATAATAATAATAATAATTAATAATAATAAACCAGCTGATTTTATGTTGTCATTATTTTGTTTACACCAGCAAATGTATATTTAAATTAATTTTTTTAAATGAGGCAAAATCTGCTTAATATACTGCATGACTTTTAACAAAAATGTATAAGTAAAGTATTGGCTGATATATATATATATATATATATATATATATATATATATATATATATATATATATATATATATATATATATATATAATTTTATTTTATTATCTATTATTGTAGTTGTATAATAATATCTGAATATCTGAATTATGAGTTTAATATACTATCATAAAAGTTTAATTAACTTACACTACCGATCCAAAACTTGCGGTCAGTTTTTTATTATTATTATTATTATTTATTTAATAATTTAAATAAAATTATTCTGTTCATCAAGGTGGCATTTATTAATTGTTTTTTTTTAACATTTGTTTATTACTTATTGTATGTAGTTTTAAATAAAGTTGTTACTCCAGTCTAGGGTTGGGCAATGTTGACCAATTTGGCATCGTATGATTTCTAATGTGTAACATCAAGATAGACAATGGCATCGTCATCATAGGTGGTGGTGAATTAATTATTTATAAATAATTAACTAATTAAAAAGGAATTAAGCATTTGTAGCCATGCTGTTTCAACTACCTGACCTGCATGGTCTTTGTTTTACCCATAACCAAATCATAAATAAAAGATTGCTTTTATTACTATTACTATTAATAATAATATTAATATAAGCGTGAGTTCTGAAGGATCGTGTGACTCTGAAGACTGAAGTAATGAAGCTGAAATATCATTAAAAATACCTTGAATAAATGATTAAATTGATTGATTGATTAAATAAATGACATTATATTATATTTATAAAGCTTTTAATTGTTTTACAATTTCTCTGACTGATTTGCAAAAAAGACCACAATACCCTAGCAGAATAATCTTCCACCAGTAGCTCTTAATGGATCTGTAAAACAGCTTGTGTTTACTGAAGTCTAAATACGCACTACAATATGCGCAGTAGAGCTACAGATGAAAAGTCTCCAGGGAGACCAAGAGAAAATATTTCCACAAGTTTCTAGTCAACTGAAAGGACGGTGTCATTAACATACACAAGCACACACACACACAAACACGTCAGCACTACGTCAAGCGCACAGAGGATCATGGGGGTCTATGTGGCATCTCCAGTGTAACTCTAACTGGTCGTAACCTTCAGTTTCATTGGAAGTGGGGCAGGAATGCAGGGGTGTGTTATGGGTGAAGGCCAATAGTAAACTTATCAGATTTGCATTCTTTTCAGAGATCTCATATTGGACAAACTTTTTTACAGACCTTAAAAAGCAGAAATAAAGTTTAACTAGAAGGTTCTTAGGTTTCACCTGTTTCGCACATTTTTACTTTAATTATTGACACCTATGGTTACATGAAGAAACTTTAACATCTCAGGAATTCTTACATTCCACAATAGATTATTTAAAGTGGAAAAAAGTTACTTGGGTTTTAAAAAAATCATGCTAAAGTTGTTTATTTAAAAACTTACTGAAAGCTTCTTTGGAAAAAAGCATTGTTGTTGCCAACAGATGCCCTGTAAAAAAAGATTAAAGGGGCTATTTGGAAGAATTTGCATATTGATCCACTTTTTAATTGTGATGTTTGAACAGCTTTTAATCAGTATAAAATAAATAAATAAAAAAAGTATAAAAAGACTTTCATGGAAGTTTTTTTAAAAAGGATATTGATATCTAAGGATAAGCTATAAACAAAAAAAAGATTTATACTTACACAATGTATACTTGCAGTATATTTACAACTTGTACCCATAAATATGTTGAGTATGTATGCATGTATGTGTCTACTACCTGACAAAAGTCTTGTCGCCTATCCAATTTTTAGGAACAACAAATATTAATTCAAATATAGTATCGCATACAGAGTATCGTTCTGAATATTGCATCATTTAGTTATCACAATTTTCATTCATATTGCACACTTCTAATAGACATTTAAATGGAATGAAAATATTTTATTGGAAAGGTTTGAGCATGTGCAATGATGTAGAACCCATGCCTTTTCACACATGCTGATGCTGTTGTTGAATATAAAAAATGTCAGGCAAGCTAAAAGTATCTTTTCACTCATCGTCTATGAATTTGTGTAGAGCCACATTGTCCCACAATTGCTCACTTGAATCTCTCATCTGCAAAAATCTTGTTTAGAGCTCAAGCATTTAAAGCAACAAATGAAAAACTTCAACGCATAGAATAAACATAAACATAATATCCTATTATCCTAAAGTATTTTGTTAAAGTCATCTTTATACTTCTCATTTTTAATAAAAATGGGTTTTTAATGGATCGTTTGTTTAATATCCCAATATTAGACATCGATTATGATAGAAATCTGGATGGGGAAAGGAGAAAAAGTCTGATATTGTGCAAATCCAGTTGGTGGTTTGTTTGTGTTTGTGTGTGGGAAAGTATGTCAACAGTGTCTGGGGGATATATGTGGTTGGAGGGTGTATTTATAGAAGCTTGTCAGAAATGTCACCGCAGAGCATTGACTTTGCACCATCTCTCCACTTCACAGGCATTGAAACTTATGCGTATGTGTGCTGGGTTCATGCCAAATGCAATTTCCCTGCAGATGTAAATGTCACTGAAGATACAGAGGTCAAAATCTGCCTCCGACTCCATCACTGGTATCTCTGTGCAGATTTTTAAAGACAGGACTAAAGGCGTTGAAGCATAAAGAGTTGAAAATGGGTCAGTAAACAAGACATAAAAACGTGCACATGGCTTTTTGGCGAGCATAAATGAAGACCAATAGGGCATGCATAACACATTTAGATGTGGCTTTTCACACTTGAAATAGGTAACCTTCACAATAAGTAAACACAATCCTGGGTTATTTAGCTTCACATTTCACGATACTCATTAACTTGGTTTAATGATTAATATGGGACTATTTACAAAGCTTTGCATATCCTGTGAGATTTCTCTCTTTAAAAACTAATTACCCTATTTGCCTGTTATTACTGATTCATTATTAATATACTTATATATTTATTAATTGTTTAAAAATTACATTTGATGAATGTATCCAAAATAATTCAGAATATTTTAGTAATATTTCTAGTGTATCTTTTTTTTTTATTAATAAGTAAAAGTATTGTTTTAATAATTGGTGTTTCTCCTAATGGAGTGAAGGAGTTATATGTGTGATAAACACATATGGAAACTATGATAAAAATGGGAACTATGTTGCCACTCCCACTTTTTCCCCTCATCGGAACAAAGTTTAATGATTAAACTGTGGTCTGATTCTTCCATAATATATATCTGTAGATTATAAGTAGGCCGGACTTAGGCTTTTGGGTCAAACACTTTAACAACCCGAGTGACCGAGAATTTTGTCTTGGAAAAGTATTTTTATTCACTAGACATTTACATGTTTGGCAGAGGATTGTTTCTGATCTAGCCTGACTTGCCCTTTCATTGTATTGCATGGCATAAAACGTAAACATTTAGTCCTCAAAATGCAGTTGAAAACTAATTTAAATGTTTCTGTTTGCTCCCTGTGATTTATTATTATTTATTTTTTTAATCACTGAGATCTGTTTCCATGACGTAAAATGTCTGTATTTTGACAACTTTTTCCGCTTATGTTTGTAAAACATTCCAAAACGTCTAAATATCTGTGTGTGCAGGTGTTCATTGGTAGGGAGTGTTGCTTGTCTTGCAGTTTTAGTTTGGTACTAAATCCAAAAGGCAGACTTGCTGAAGTAGATGATCTGGTCTTTCTGGTCTGGATTAACGGTGCTTTTTGTTTGTGTTTTAATGAGTAAAGCAATATTTGGCTTTAAACTGAAATCACACACAAGTTGCCTTTATGAATACTATGTATATATAAAATAACACAATGTTTGTTCCAAAACTGTACATGGGGTTTCCAAAAGAAAGTTTTTTCACACCTGGCTCAGTTTGGAGCATTTGTTTTGGAACTTGACATGTTTTCTTTTATGCATGTGGAAACGTGACGGATTTCCATCAAAACAATACAGTACGTCCAAGATCACATGAATAAGGTTGAAAACAAATACTGGAGTAGTTGTTTGAGGTAGAATGAGTTAAGCCATTGACCCATGTCACAACATTGAGAGTTTGTATTGTTTTAAACACATCTAAGCAGCCTTTTTTTTTTTTCAATATACAACATTGTTAGTTATTTAAACCCATGTACTGTTTGATTTAATGTCTAATTATGGCCCATATGGACCAAAACGTCTTGACCCATAATAGAATTCAGTAGTTTGAAATAAAACACAATATGAAAAACCACCAGGTACACACAGTCAACTTTTAATATCAATAACTGTCAAACGTTACTAAATAAATAAGGTTGTGTAACATAATTTATAACAATGTGTTTGTTTTAACTACCTGTTTTTAAACACGTTTTATTTGACAAATTATTGCATAAACAAATAGTTTATTATAAAAAAAATCTACTTTTTTTCTATTATGCTCATAACATAATCAAATTTAATATTGCTTTACAACCAAATTGCATCTATATTTACATTTAATAAGACACTTTTACCCAAAACAAATAACACTAGAAGCCATTACATGAACGAGAGCACCCTAGTATATGTACTGGCTCTGTTAGCAATCTTGAACATAGAAAAATGACTTGTTTGTGTTAATGTGAGAGCATGTGGGTAATTTCAGAGCATCAGCCCCCCTCCCTCACACCCCATCACACAATCAACATGTCTATATTTTACCACAGAGGAGGTGTGAATCGGTGGGTCAATGTGTCTCTGTCACATCCTTCCACCTCTCACATAGACACTGAAATTTATTACCGATACCTTTGGCAGGAAATGTAGGCCATCATCGACATTAATAACTTTAGCACCACAGGGGTCGTATTATCTGTCACGCACACACACACACACACACACACAATGATAGGTGTCTGTATAACTCGCTGTAACACTTTGCCAATCTCACCGTTGCAAGTTTGTGTTTTATGTGTATGTAGTAGTATGTAACATCAGTTGATATAATCTCTCATTTCATAACACAAGAAGAAATGCATAATATGTTGGGTGTTTAAGTACACAGTAAAACTTCTGGGTTCCACACAATTCATTCTAATGCCGGATTGAGTTAATCCAATGTTGGGTCAAATTTGGACAAAACCAATGGTGAGGTTAATATTTTTTATTCAATTTAAATTAGATTTTTTATCACACTTTATTTTGATAGTCTCTTTGTTGAATTTAAGTTACATTGCATCTACATGCCAACTAATTGTCATTATTTGTTATTAGTAAACTGTTAGAGTTGGGGTTAGGGTTAGTTTAAGTTGACATGTACCTGCAAAGTTTCTTATAGTCCGTTAAATGTCTGTTGAAGGAGCAGTATCAACAGATATTAAGTCTACCAATACTCAATTGGACCATCAAAATAAAGTGTTACTAATTTTTCAACTTAGCTGTTGGGTTTTTCTGTATTTGACCCAGTGTTGGGTTAACACAACCCAGCATCTGTTAGAGTGTAATCTATTTGTAAAATTTTTGACTTGTACATTACACACAACAACACTGCTCTGAAGATGAACAGAGAGTCAGTATCTCTTTTTTGGATTTACCATTGTTGGCTATGTGTGTAATGTTCATTGTGTTTTCTTTTTCTTTTCTTTTTTTTTTTGGCAGAAATATTAATTATATTCATGTTCATATAAATTCATTCATTTATTTTCTTGTAAGCTTAGTCCCTTTATTAATCAGGAGTCACCACAGCGGAATGAACCGCCAACTTTTCCAGCATGTTTTTACAGTAATTGTAAACCACACAATACACATAAAAAATAACAAAACAAAAAACATCGGAAAAAAGTATGTGGAATAACAATAAAAATAACACTAGGAGAATGTATTGAACTACTGAAATGTAATTATTAATTTTGGATATGTACTTATGTATGTGGATGAAGTACTTTATTTGATTAAAGTCAGAGAATTGGCTTGTCCATACTAGAGCTAAATTTTCTTTCACTGAAACCATTTGAAAGTTTTCTTGGCTGTGTTTTAGATCATTGTTTTGCTAAATTGTCCACTCTGGTTTCATCTTCATCATCCTGCTAATGTAGATGTTGGACTAAGGCAGATAATATTAATTTACAATAGACCCTTTTCACATTCCCGGGTTTCTCAGTAGCAGAAGTCGTCATAGTTGGCAAAACTTTTAGTGCAGTGAATGGAAGAATACACCAAATAATTTTTTTACAATATTATTTTGATAATAAAAGAAAAATTCCACATTATGTTATAAAGACCTTCAAAAAAAAAAAAAAAAATTGTGTGAGACTACTGATGGCGGCCAGACGGGAGAATAACGTCAACGCCCATTGACGCTGTATTGGAAACGCCTCGCACAAGCGGTAATTCTTTTTTTTTTTTTTTAAGCAAAGGTGATATAATACATGCATAAATTCATATAAATGTTCATACGTTTTTTTCTAAATATTAAAAACTTTCAAGGATTTACATGCTGATGACCATTAAACATGTCATAACAGGCTTGTGGAAAGGGTCCATAAGGAAAGGGCAGAGAGTTGCTGAAGAACTACTAAGAAATTTCAGTTGCTGTCTGGGCTTTTACTGCTTTTCTACAGCTTCCTTCCTTCATATGTTCAATATTTTTGCTGTGTCATTTTATTTTATTACACATAACTTAATTTATAAACTAATTACATTTGTTTTCTTTTGCATATATGGATTTCTTTGGTTGTTATCAACATCCAGTGAAAATTTCAAGTCAACAGCACCTATAGAATTATGTTTTCTGTAAAAAATGATGACATGTTCAATACTTATTTACCTTAATATATGAAAAAAATTTAAGAAACTGCATGGAAAGTGTCAGTTTCTTATGAGTTAAAATGATAATACTGTTATTTAAAATTTTGACATCCAGATAAAAATCCAGTGTTTGTAAAATTATATTTGTAAAATGCCCTTGCAGATTTAACTCCAGAAAAGAATGAGGGATTTATTGGTCATCTTAATTTAATGTATCAGACAGATTCACAGATGAATGGAGTGCATGAATAGGTGTCGTAAGAAGATCTGCAGTCTTTGTCCATGTTGACCTTTCCTGTTGCATAAGCTGGTTTTCCATCCGCACCAGTTTGCATTGTCTGGACTCACAGTAGTGTGTGAACCCCCTAGTGTGTGCCAGGCTTCTATCCAGTACCGCAGCCCACAAACACACGCATACACACCATGACCTCTATCAAAAAGCCCGACGCCCACGTCTCAGTCATAGTCCAACTGGCTCATGCTCAATGGCCTAGTTTCTCATTGTCTGTGGATTATGGTTTGGCAGAACCGAAGAACACCAAAGACCTTGTCTCAACATATTTCATAATCACATTTAGATACAGCAAATCACTCTCATAATCATAATCATTCTAATGCGTCACTGTCAGAGACATTACATTCTTTATATTTGGATCCTAGATTATAAGCGCCACATTTAACATCAACCGCACACTGCAACAGACACCCTCTCTCTTCATCAGCTGGTTGAATGGTTAGCATTCCTGCTGTTCATGAGTATTAGGTTGATTCCCATGCCCATCTCATCCAAGCTTGAACTGAAACAGGAGTATTTGTAAATGACAATTAATTTTACTGTAATCTCAAGCCGCCTTCTGAAAGTGCTAATATTTGGTTCATTTCATTGTTTGTCCCACGTCCAGAAGACTAGAAGATTTTGCCCAGAGATTGGAGCGCATCTGTGTTTTCTCTTACCCTAGGATCAAGCCAATGGGGGGTTCTCTCACCAGCAAGTGGCAAATGGAAAATCCAAAGTTGATTTGGAAATCCCATAGTGAAATTAAAACTGTGGGAAAGTCTAGTCTCTTCTCCTCTCCATTTACACAAGGTTGCTGTTTATGCAGTTTTGTTGAAATGCCTAGCTTCAATGCTTTGACAGCTACACGTGCCATTATTTGTTTTTGGCAGAAACGGAAAAAGGCCAACATATGAGCACGAAAATATGTAAAACTGAACATCAAAATAGGACTTTACTTGAAAATAAATGCAACAAACAACACCATTAAAACAAGCATAATTAACTACAACAATAGGTACATTATAAAAATGCTGGAGTCCTTCATGTTGTCCCAAAACAAATCGATTAGATTAACTTAATAATTTTTACAAATTTAAGTGGATTGAACATAAAGCAATTAGGTTGTTCCCAAAAACACTAGAAATGCGTTGGTTCGACACATATTTAGTAATTTAAACAAGCAGCAAAAAACAAAATTCGGGTGTAGCTTGAAGAATATGCAGGTTTTGATTCAAATTTTGGTTTGTTGCTTCACTTGTTATTCACTTACAAAAAGGATCATGATAACCCATAGAGCAGCATTATTTGCTGCTTTAAAGGGCAGCTACAATCAAAATCAACTTTTGTACACTGTTTGGAGAGAACTGTGTAGGTATAGTGTGTCCACAGTCAACTGGAGTGATAGAAACACAACAAGTCTCTTTTTTTAAAATGTACTGATGTTAAAATAGGATCCAAATCCCAGTGATTTTAAGGCCACCGCAACGTGACATTGCAGTGTAGTTTTCCCCACCCACCAAATCGATTGACAGGTGCCATGTCTCCATAATAATATGTATACACATGTCCGAAGGCCATTTTTGCAAAGAAACTGAAATAAAAATATCTGTTCCAAGTCTCTGTGATCAGCTGCACCTCAATAATTAATTTTCCAAGTTTAAAACATTTTTTAAAACAGTGCATGTTTGTGATAGAGTAAAACCGATATAATCACCATGGCCGCATCGTGTCAGTAAACGTGCGCGCGTGTACTGCAAACTGCATTTATGTGAGACTCATCGTTTCAGAAAGGCTTGAATAAACACCACTGCAAATACGTCAAATAAACTTATTTGGTATTTTTGACTCACAACCTTGTTTCTATCAATTACTTCTACCACTGACGGCTGTTTATCTGACGTAGTGCATGAGAAGCAGACATGCACGTCACAGCTGTGGGAAGGGAGAACCAGCTCATATGGATTTCAAGCAACTGGCTACAAAAACAGCTACGTTGTGATCAGACACCAAAATGTGCAGATTCTACAAATAAATAAATAATCTGATGGGTATTTTGAGCTGAAACTTCAGACACATTCTGGGGACACCAAAGTCGTATTTTACATCTTGTAAAAAAGGTAAAATGGGTTCCCTTTAAGGCTTTATATGACATCCAGAATGTGATCGTGTTACAATAACGATAATGATATAGTCTTTTACAACATTAAATAATGTTGTTAGTAATTTCAACCAATAGAATAGGACCTTTGATATGGTGGGTGGGTATTGTGGGTAGTAAAGACCAATCAGGCCTTCACTTTATTTAAAGACACTTGCATTGGATTGACAGCTTTTGTGTTTTACCAGTCACCACAGAATAGAAGAAATTACACATTAATTTATTGAAGGATTTACTAATATGTAAGACTTTTCAACAAAAAAAATAAATATTTTGATGTCATTCTTCTCCTTATTCCCTATACAGAATTTTCTGGAATACTTGTTTTGTATTTTATTATGTGAATCATGACTTCTATTGCAAAGGGATTTCTGTATTTGGATAAATGCCAAATGATATAATTATTTATAAACTTTTTTCCAAAAAATGCTGAAATGTATACAAGTTAAATATAAATATCAGTGATGCTATTAAAAAAATTCAATGAAATCCAACGTTAAAATAAAAATGAATCAAGCCTAGGTCATTACCCGACAGTTTGACCAATCCTGTCAGCTTCAGATCTAAAGGTATATTTCATTGCCACAGAAAACTCTCAAACATATTTTTGAATCAAAAAGGATTATTTTAAAGCGCAAATACTGATTGACGGCAGTTATAAAATGCATATATTTTAATGCAGATTAAAGACAGTGAGGTTATATATAGAAAAATAACAACAGATAATCTCTTTTTTAATGCATGTGGCAGATTATGTGAGGATAGATTGAGTCAGAATTTAAACGATAAAAAGGTGAAGTGTGTGATTTTAAAAGATTTTCTCTGTCTGCTGAGTTTGACTGTGTGTATTTACTCAGAGGTTGTCACTAGACAGATTATAATCTGTGTCTGTTGCTCTGGATTAGGATTGAGTCCTCACCCAGTGCTCATTGATCACACACATTAATCCCAGTCTAGGGAAATGGCTCAGAGCAGATTACTTTGTGTGTGTGTGCACGCAGAGGTTTGTGTGCAAATCCATGGTCGTCCGATTGTCCCATGCAGGGTCATAATGGGTGATTTTTGTGTGTGCGTGTGTTTTATGTAACCATGAGCGTCATTCTAGCCTGATGCCTCATTATTAAATGAATTACAGTACTGTTTGCTGCTAGGCGTAGATATATTATTGAGTGACTTTGTTGAGAGTTGCTTTGAGCTTGTGCCCAGTAACCGTTTTAAACTACTTAACCTGCAATGCAACAAGGCTGGATGTAAAATTGGTGTAACCAAAACATTACTCCAACCAGTTAATTAGCCATTTTTGTGATAATAATCTAATAGTAATATTAATTAAAACATTTCAAATAATTTAATTCACAATCCATCAAACTAAACTTTTCACCATTTTTCATATGAATTAATTAAATATTAATTGCTGTTGGCGGCCATTTCACTAGGAAATGTTATGTGAACAGGCCCTCGATCTCTTAACAAGCTCACAGCGTTTTTTCCCAGATGTTCTCAAAATTCTCACTATTGCACCCTACCTGCCTCTACTTTGATCGCTGACAGACTGGTGTCACTAAGATCTCTGTGTTTGTGAGAAAACAGCAAGCAAGAATAAACGATCCATTTAAATTATTACATTTAAAACAGAAAAAGCAGATCGGTTTGACTGTACCAGGAAAACACCTTGCACTTGCAGAGCTAAAACATTTGTCATCAGCATCGGAAAATAAGTAATAGCGTTAAAGTCCACAGTTATACACAGTTTTTACAACATATGATTAAAAAATATAAAAGAGCTATATAATTATTAGGCTTCTTGGCACTGGCAATTCCCCAGACCCTGAGTGGCTTTGCACCTTGCTTATTGGTTAAGTCCACCCCTGACTCCAATATAATAACTCTTTACTTGCGCTTTAGAATTTACATTTTCTACCATTTGTATGTTTAAATGTTCGTGTTGCCTGTAACAGCTTAGTTTAAGTGTCAATTGTCTTTTTTTTAGGACATTCTCAATATTTAAAAATGATAGTAATAGGCTATTTTACAAGCCCTTTTTGGAACACACACACTGTTTGAATAAGCATGGTGGGTTGTACACCCTTAAAGTCAGCTTGAAATCAAAATGTGTTCTTATTATTTTAACATGTACATAGTAATACTTGTTATAAATGATTTATATGTGCATTTTGTACAAATGAATTTGCCTTCATAATCTTTTATCAAATACCATAATCTGGCATTTAATTCTTCCGCCGTTTTATTAGCAACATCTATCTTCCACTGATCCACTCTGTACCCAAACGATGAAATCATACTTTGTTCTACATTTTTTTTAATCTCATTTCAGAAATGTTTCAAGTAGATGTGTGTCATGATAAAGGAAAGAAAGACCATCTAAACTTTTTATTAAGCTGACTTTAGGTAAACACGGCCTGATTTGGTTGGATAACAATTTTGCATATTCATTATTTTGCGAGGTCAAAATGTGTGTTGAAGCAAATTAGAGCTAGGCTCTGCAGTTTGGAGCCCTTCTGGTCTACATCCTTTATTGATGGACTATATAAATAAGTATATAAATCAAACAATCTGTAATAACTAGGCCCACACAAAAATCTGCAGATTTCCACAGATTTTTAGCCCATCATTTATCGAGTCTATTTATTTGCTTGTGTAAATGTGTATTAATGTATATTTATTCAGATTTAAATAAACGTCAGAAATATTATTGACTAATAGGAAAATGTCCATATGATTTATTTACAGGACAGTTTTAAAAATAATATTTTCTGTCTTTTAGTAGATATATTGTATGAGAAACTTACTTTGTTTACCAAATAAGTGGATCTAATTGGATTTGCATTGAATAAAAGTTAAAATTGTATTATTTTTTATTTCATATATTTATCTGCAGAAATAGCAAAAAAATCCGCAGATTCTGTCTGGCCCTAGCAATAACTAATGGAACTAAAGCAGTTTGCTCACACTTTAACTTCAACATAAGCAGTTTTTATATTTAAACTCCAAAATTTAGAGTCCTGAAATTTACAGAATATTTTATGGTACGATGACATCTGATAAATATGTCAAAAAGACATGTAGATTTAGATTTCTCAGTTCATAGCCCTTTAAATTTGTACACCCATAGCTTTAAACTGGCCAATTCCATGCATGTAAACAAAACATTTAAGATAAAGGTGGCCAAAGACAAAATTTTATGAATGAATTCTTGAGAAACCGTATCGATTGACCACTGTTCTCAAGACTAATGGAAAGCATAAAATTAGAGATGAGATTTCAGATTATATTTTTTTTCTTTATGTCTTTACTGAGTCTCTGTTTTCTTGTCAGGCAGGGGGAAATTGCTGAGAACACTTTCTCTTTCCTTTTCTTATACCTCACATCTCTTTGTTTTGGTCTTTAACACCAACATCCCCCACCTCTCTCTCTCTCTCTCTCTCTCTCTCTCTCTCTCTCTCTCTCTCTCTCTCTCTCTTGCTCTCTCTCTTTGTTTGTTCAGTTTCCCCTTTCTCACTTCCCACCCAACAACAGCTGCTGATCTCCGATTGGCTGACTTTCAGAAGGAGGGTGGAGCCACTTGTCCTGTTGTGATATTTTTCCTGCCTGCTTAGAACAGATCGCTCAGTTACAGCAGGGACAGGGACAGACGTACTCTCACAGCCTGTCCTCTGTGTCACAAGCTTAGAAAAACAACATTAATACAACATTTTACCTTCTGGATTACCCTTTCCTTATCCCTTTAAGCAGGAATACCTTTTGTTTTAACAGTCTTCTTTTGGTTTTCTCAGCCTTTTTGTGCCTGACCTGCCACCCCAGAAAAGGGAACAACAGAAGAGGATAAGAAAGAGAGTAAAAAATACAAACAAATAGACAGCGATAGATCAGCCTGAGAGAGACGGATGTGTACGGAAGATGAGTCCGGCTTTAGAAGCGCTGATGGAGGGGTGTAGATACCCAGGGAAAGGAGAGATGAAGGGAGGAGTGATGTTAGAACCATTTGTCCATCAAGTCGGCGGTCACTCTTGTGTGCTGCGCTTTGGGGAACAGACCATCTGTAAACCACTAATACCCAGAGAACACCAGTTTTACAAGAGCCTGCCACCCGAGATCCGCAAATTCACACCACAGTACAAAGGTAAGTGGACGCTTATGAATATGAGCACATCAGGAACATTATGTTTATGTGTGTCAGACTTCCTCCTTCTATCTTGCTCCTTTTTTCTTTGCTCTGTCTGTTCATAAATTTCAATAATACACTCTCTCTATATATAATTTATGCGAAGAAGTTACACTGACATACTTTAGTATGGCGTGACTCCTATTACAAGGCCACACGTTTTTATATATGAAAACTAATTAGACGATTCGTTAGTTTTTAGCGTTATTATATTTAAGTGCTATGATATATACGTTTTATTAAGATATATTGATGTTTTTGTGAATACTTACATGTATTATAGATTGCTTTTTAAAAGGGTGGGTTGATTTAAAGAGATAGATAAAGATGCTAACATAAAATTTGATGGATGGATGGATGGATATATAGATTTTGTTAGATAGATATATTTAACAAAATACAGATATAGATACTAACATGGAATTTATAGATAGATGGATGGAGGGATTTAATTATATTGATATTTATAACAATAGATATAGATGCATGGATGCTAACATGAATTGACGGATGGATGGATGGATTTTAATATATTGATATTTATAACAATAGATATAAATGCTAACATGAAATTTGATGATAGATAGATAGATAGATAGATAGATAGATAGATAGATAGATAGATAGATAGATGGATGGATGGATGGATGGATGGATGGATGGATGGATGGATGGATGGATGGATGGATGGATAGATAGATGGATAGATGGATAGATAGATAGATGGATAGATAAATAGTGGAGAGGTGGATAGATAGATCTTGTTATACTGATATTTATAACAACAGATATACATTTATAAGATAGATTAATGTTAAAAAGAAGTTTTAAATGACATAAACAGGCATAAAATAGACATTCAGACTCTCAGACAGAGTTCTAAAACACATGGCCATTCTCACATTCCCATAACACTTTTTCACTCTCAGGAGATTTATACTAATGGCATCAGGTGGAATATCATGTTCAGTTCTCCTGCTCTTTTGATATATTTAAACGTCCTCATGCACACAGACACCCTGGCATCTCTCGAGTGTATTTGGCGGTGTCTTTGACTGGCCTGTGCGGTGTGAGACTAAAAAAAGCTGTCAGTGAGAGAGGATATGACATGTAGGAAAGAATGTGCACACACACTCGCACGCTTGCGCATACTTCCAATGCTGACATACTAACGTAATCGTCTACAAAACACAAATATAGGCCTCAGAGACGATTAAAGTGTGTTAATCAGACTCGTCATAAAAGACGAACACACAAAAACTATCCACTCATTCTCTGACTCAGCATATACTTGGAAAAGTGTGTGTGTGAGCGTTGGTGCAGAGACGTGACATCACTGCTGTTGATGTCATCAGTCTGCCATAACTGCAGAGGCCGCGGGGTCCTAATGCCTGATACATTTACACACCTTTACCTGCACACAGTTTGATTTTGTGAGAAGAATGACTTGTTTTAGTGCTATTTAGTGTTGAAAGATTTTTTGCTGTTCTTTTTCTATCTGTCTTTACCCTCCTACTCCTACTCAATCCCTCTGTAAATCTTAGTTTCATCTATGGTTATCATGAGATACCACTATAAATCATGTCTTGGGCCACATGCTAGTTCTGCAAATGTGTATTTTTGCTTTGTGTCATGTTTTATGATCTGTATTCCAAATGTACCAAAGAAGTTTCCCAATTTTTTTTTGCTGTCTGTAAATTTCAGTGATGCAGTTTCTGTCAAACTCGTTTGTTTCTTCTCGTATGTATTTGATATGTGGCGATCTTATACATGGTTTGTCCAATGAGTGGTAATAAAAGAGCTCATTGAATTGTACCTTCCTGCCTCGTGGTTTTTTTGTGTGTGTCTTTGTTTGCTGAGCACTAGAAGACATGCAAAACACTCTTTTACATGACAGTGATGAACATGTACACAAATTCATTCCCTTCTCAACCCCCTCCCCTGCTTCTCTTTTGTTTTATGCTTTTTAAAGTACAGTTTAAGCCGGATTGGGTAAGACACAATTTTTTTTAATCATCATATGATTCATCAGATTTGAATCATATGTTGTTCATGTGTCAACACGACGTCCAAAGCACTCATTGTCTGTTTTCTGTTTTCCTTGTGCTGTCTTTAGGTGTGGTGTCAGTGAGTTTTGAGGAAGATGAAGAGGGGAATCTGTGTTTGATAGCCTACCCGCTTCACAGCGATCCAGTTGATCTGGAGAACAAGGAGCCTTCAGCTGACGGAGAGCCCAAGAATAAGCTTGTGAAGTGGGGGAAGAAGAAGCCATCAGGCCTGCTTCCAGACAACGAGAGAGCCAGACAGAGCCGCAAAGAAGAGAAGGGCAAAAGGTGAGGGAGGATATGGGACACATATTTTCATATTTGAAAGTTTGCTAACACTTTAGTTTGTCACAATTCATGATAAAAAAAGATATTAGCTGTTAGTAGCTATAAACTATGAACTTTATGCATCCCTAATCCTACCTAGAACCTAAACCCAACTTCTATCTTATTAACTATTAAAGGTCCCTGTTTGACGTAATCTCAACTAAAAAACAAAAAGAGGGTTGGACATTGTGTAGCTCCTCCCCTTTTAAAAACACACCCAATAGTGTTTTGTCTTATCACAACTCTGCCAGTGAGATCGGTTGAGATCAAAGTGCATCAAATGGAAAGCAAATGAGATGCGTCTTGAAGGGGGTGGGACATTTCAGATGCTAGAGAGCATTTGATTGGTTATGATTAGGCTCAAACAGAATCTGTGCGCGTATAAATTTCTGCAGATTTTAGCCCTTCATTGAGTCTATTTGTTTACTTGTGTGAATGTGTGTACATTTATATTTATTTAGTTCTTAAAATAATGTCAGAAATATTATTGACTAAAATGAAAATGTTCATATGATAGACTTGCTTGTTTACCAATTAAGTGGATCTAGATGAATTTGCATCGTAAATATTAAATAAAAGGTTAAAAGGTATTATTTTTTTGTTTTTATATATTAAGTTTTTAGTTATGATACTCCCAAAATGATTCCACATAAATCTGCAGATTTTTTACAAAATTTTCAGCAGAAATCGCAAAAAATGTCTGCAGATTCTGTCTGGCCCTAGTTATGAGTTGATGAGATACTGAAGTATGCAGTGACCTGAATAAAACGGTAGGCGAAAATGACAAACTACAAGCTTTACATGTTTAGATCTTTTTTTTTTATCTTCTAAACGCAAATTTTGTCACTGTTTTAGAACACACTAGCTTATAGATATCTTAAAAACTAACAATACTGATACTAACATGTAAAAAACTTTATTTTAATTTCATTGGCCCTTTAAAAATGGCTAATTAGTAGTTTATTAAGCTAGTAGTGTTAGTTGATGGTTTGTGAATTGTCAACTAAACTAAAGTGTTAGCACAAGTTTGAGGTCAGAAAAAAATATTTACACCTTACTTGTGTTTGTCGGTCTGACCACACCGACACAAAATACAGGTTTCAAGGTTGTCCGAACACACTTGATCAGATAGCTTTTGTAATGTAAATGCTTATGTGTACGAAAGCATTTGAAAACCACCTACTCTCAGCTTACTGACCTTACACGTGAGCATCATGGGATGGGTTATCAGAAGGCTCATCAGAGTATTCACGCTTTGCTTTGTTATACCAAAACACACTTGTAAGTCATGTAATGGGTCAATAGTACTTATGCGTCACAGAGTGCTCAAAACAAACTTGTAGGGCGTGAAAAATAAGAGGGTAAAGCCTTAATCACTGTAAATACAATTTAATATGAGGTCAAATAAGGACAATAATATTTTGGATTAAGGAAAGTGATACTTTTATTAAGCAAGAATGCATTAAATTGATCAAAATGGGCCAGTAAACACTTTTTTTTAAATAAACAAATAAAAAAATAGTCATTTTTGTTTGCAGCATTTAAGATACAGGGTGTCTGCAGGGTCTTTAAAAAGTCTTACATTTTAAAAGCTAAATTTCAGGCATTAAAAAGACCTAAATCTACTGAAATGTTGTGTTGTAGGTCTTAATTTTTTTTGTTGATGTATAGCTACCCAATCTGGCCATTACCCTTACAATCACCAAAAGTCCATCTCTATAAATCTCTTTATTCAAAATAAGCATTCATTGCTTTTCTTACAGCAACGTTTGCTTAAGTTCTCCATTTATTTTTTTGCTGAGGATACTGACCTGAACCATATTTTTTTATTATTAAATTATTATTATTGTAGACCATAGTGATTGACAGCTGTTTTCTTATACTCTTTGTAAGGGTTATAGTGTTTGTGAATGGAAATATTTAAAAAATTAATTTAAAACATTCAAACAATATTATTATTATTATTGTATTATTAAATGTATACAATTTTATTTTATTTATTTTTTGACTGGGATATTCGGGAAAAAAATCCCTAGCAATTAGCCCTGTAGAAGCCTAAAATATCATTAATAATAGTCTTAAAAAGATTTTAACTTGGTGAAATCTGTAGAAACCCTGAAGTCAATAAAATTTTTGAGTAAGAAATAAACAGACTGTATTGGAATGGTTTCTGTTGGATAATTTGATGGATGTGTATTTTAAATCGTGTTAAGTAATATAGACAATTTAGTCCAAAACATTTTTATTAAATAAATGGAGCCATGGTGAGCATAAGCGACTTATTTTAAAAGATTTAAAAGAGCCCAAAATTTTAAGTAATAGTGTACATTCTTACAGTAATATCTGAAACACAAATAAATGTAATAACCCTTTCTCCTGGTCTTTGCAGTAATCGGGATGATAAGGCCGAGGTTTTATACTACAGTCTGGAGAAGGGAAATGTGGTCCCTCAGATCAAACACAACCCTTGGAGTCAGCAGTGTCACCAGCAGCACCTGCAGAGAATGAAGGAGAACTCCAAACACAGAAACCAGCACAGTATCCTTTTCAAACAGTTCACACACAAACACACACTCAAATGACCAGTAAATAATGAGAATTCCAGCGCAAAATCCTCCATATAAGACATGCAGACACATCAAATATTCAGAGTTTTCCCCTTGACTCATGGCCACTTTTAGAATTCATTCTGCTGGAGAACCTGACGTGGCGGTACCGGGTTCCATGTGTCCTTGATCTAAAGATGGGAACACGTCAGCACGGGGACGATGCATCTGAGGAGAAGAAAGCCAATCAGATTCGCAAATGCCAACAAAGCACTTCATCTTCTATTGGAGTACGCCTCTGTGGCATGCAGGTAATTAGACACTATTTACATGGACTAAATTGTTCACATAATTTGACACCGCAAAAATGTTTTGAAGTGTACATAACAGACCCAACAGCTCGAAACCGTTGATGTTCCTTGTTCCACTTATTTTTGTATATAGGTCAAAGACAATACAATATAAGTGTAGTGCATCTTTAAATTTACTTAGGATCATTGTACAGTTGAAAGCAAAACTTGTTAAACCTCCAGATGAATTGGATTTTATTTTTCAAACATTTCTCCAGTGCTGTTGAACAGAGAGATGATTTTTTGAACATAACTTTAATAAATCATTTATAATAACATTTCTAATAACTTTGCAGCATAACATGTTGCTAGTTATTTTGCAAGGTGCTAGTATTCAGCTTAAAGTAACTAGGTCAGTTGTTAATTGGGCAGATCATTGGACAACAGGGGTTTGTTCTGTAGCCGATCAAAAATAGTAGTTTTTTTAAGGGGGATATTAATATTGACCTTAGCAGTTTTTACATTTCTCAATATATATATATATATATATATATATATATATATATATATATATATATATATATATATATATATATATATATATATATATATATAATTATTCCAGCCAATCCAAGACATTTTTTTTTATATTTTTAAAAAGATTTTAATTTAACAGGAAGGCTAATAATTTTGTCTTGACTTCTGTATTTTTCTGAGCAAAACTAAATCGCTATCCCACATTTTTACCATGATATTAATGATAATAATAATAATTCCTTACATTTATATAGCGCTATTCAAAAAGCATATACTAAACTGTCAATCTGTGTTGTGATAATCTATTTAACAAAAGTTCTGTCTAGCATATTTAGAATAGCAATTGATTTATAACATAATAAAAGATCACAGTTCAGCCATATACAATTTAGTAATATTTTATTTTAAAATATAACATATTAATTGTTATTTTATATATTTTGTCAGTTTATAGCAATTTAAAATATAGTCAAATTCTAAATGATCACTTTTTTAATAAGTACAGGTCAGATGAATTCTTACAGAAAAAATCCCCAATTTATTGACCACCTTATTCTACGGTGTTCTACAGCAGTGGTTCCCAAAGTGGGGGGTCGCTGGACAATGGCAGGGGATCCCTTGGTGAATTCCAAAAGTGAAACTATTAGAATGACCATATTTTATCCATAACCCACAGAAGATAAAAATAGTAGATATTAGTTACATAAAAAAGCAACAACATGCAAATAAAGTCATCAGCCTTTTAATTGATTTGTGTTTATGTTAGATTAACAAAACAGCAATAGCGTCAGCTGCAGCAGATTGATTTTATAGCATCAGGGTAAACTTTCTGACCCTTTTATAGCAATCAAATACATTACAAATGAATACAGGCCACAACTGAACTTTGAGGATGATCTCTGAGTGGCGGTCTTCAAAATTAAACCGTGATTAGACTTGTGCTGAAAACATTGTGGCCACTGGTCGCATTAGATGAGGTTGATTTTAAGTTAAATTAATGAATAACTGACGACATAAATTATAGCTATAGTTGTTAGACTGTTGCTTTTTTGTGTTGTTATTATGCTCATGTCCATATAGGCCTATTATGTGTGCAACATTTGTATATTTAAAGCCACCTCCGAGGAATGTGGGGGTCGCGAGTCACTAGCTTTGTTATGTTGGGGGTCGCGGTCTGAAAAGCTTGGGAACTCCTGTTTTACAGTACATGTTATTTTTCATATTTTATTCACTAAATCTGATTCTGATCTGTTTTCTCCCACAACAGATGTTCCACAATGCTACAGGGCAGCTAATATTCATGAACAAGTATCACGGGCGTAAGCTGAGCCTGGCGGGCTTTAAAGAGGCTCTGTGCCAGTTCTTCAGCGACGGGCGCGTGCTGCGGCGGGAGCTCCTGACGCCCGTCCTGCAGAGACTGCGAGAGATGAGGGCCGTGCTGGAGGCCTGCGAGAGCTACCGCTTCTTCTCCTCCTCTCTTCTTATCATCTACGATGGCGCTCCACCTGCAGCACCGCCCAGACCACGACCCTCTCGTGGCGGAGAGGAGGAGGATGATGAAGATGAGGATGAAGATGATGATGACGATGAAGGAGCAGCCTACGCAGGACGACACGATCTCTCTAGCAGCGCTTCACCTGCGGTGGACGTCCGCATGATCGATTTCGCCCACACCACATGCCGTGATTACGGAGAGGACGGCATCGTTCACGAGGGTGGAGACAGCGGCTACATCTTCGGCCTGCAGAATCTGATCAGCATTCTGTCTCAGCTTGAGGAGCACAGCAACGATTAAAGCGCTTGTCTGATTTTTACAATTGTGCATTTGCCATGCCAGGCTCACCGTGGGCTCCCTGAGCACCAGGGGCTGATGCTCACGCTTTGCTCGTCCCGCTCTGCTTTTTCCGAAGCCCAAGTGGGGGAGCTCTTGCGTAGATGAGGGGCAAATTCCCTCAGGAGCCGAAGAGACTGGACTGTTTTGTGCGGAGCGCAGTTCCTCTCTTTCTGAACCGCAGATGGCCGGCGGTCCCTGTAGATGAGTTTCATCTTCATTTATTCTCCATCTACGAGAGGTTTGTAAGGGAAATACGCCGATGTTTGCATTTCAAAGAGACGTTTATAATAAGACACTGACGTTCTACACACCTTTTGAGAAGAGGTGGCTTTGTAGCAACGGTAGCACAATTATTAACTGATGTGACACGCAACTAAACATGAAGGTGCTCTACAAACACTACACACGACCTGCAGGACTCAAGGGAAGACTCTGTTCTTGTAGGGAACGATGATCGGTGTGTGGAAAAGGGAGTTTTGTATGATCCTTTCCACATTCCTTATGGTAAAAGACTTTCTTGTGGACTATTTAATATATTTCGCTGTCGTGGATCCTCTTCATTCCATAGCCACGTGTTGAAGATTAGCATCCTCACTCCAGAGACTTTAAAGAGACTTTATTTATTTATGAGAATATTTCTATTAAATGTGAATGGAAATGTGACATTCCATCCCTTAGTTCTACCGTATGATGTAAGTGTTATAGGTAGAATTTTTGTTTTGTAATGGTTTTCTCCGTTTTTGACATTATGACACAAAATAAAGAGAAATCTGTTTTGTTGTGGTAGATGTGTGGTCGATTGTTTCTGTGTGTGTTTGTGTTGCATTAAAAATAATATATATATATATTTCCACATGTCCTCTTTATAACTTTGGTTGCATAAACCTTTTTTATAATAGTCTTAAAAGGGAGTTAAACATTAACTTTATAGATTCAGTTACATAAAATACTAGATTGGTCTAACTCAAAGCTGATTAGCACTTGCTTAAATGAGTTCTTAAAGAGAGGATTCACCCAGAAATAAACATTTACTCACCGTTTACTGACCCTCAAGTGGTTCCAAACCATTATGAGTTTCCTTTTTCTGTTGAACACAAAAGATATTTAGAAGAATGTTGGCAACCAGTAACCACTGACATCTTTGGTAGGAAAATACTATAAAAGTCAGTAATTACACGTTTCCAACTTCATTTGTGTTCAGCAGAAGACAGAAACTCACAAAGGTTTGTGACTGGGTGAGGTGAGTAAATGATGACAGACAGTCATTCAGTTTTGGGTGAACTATCCCTTTAAGATTAGTTTCTAACTGGCGTGGCGTCTGTAATAAAATGGGTTTTTGTCGATTTAATCCTCAGGGTTAACACTAAATGTAGATGTAAATGGAGCCTGAATGCTTTAAACCAGAGGTGCCCAATCCTACGTTGATCGTGATCTACCGGTTGATCGCAAAGGTAGCGTGGGCAGATCGCATGACATTTTTTCAATTCATGGTTTATTTCTATTTATTTTACAATGTAAATTGTGTCAAAATAGCTCAACAGTTTTTAGTAAATTAAAACCGTGTCAGTCCAGTTTTCAGAGATGAAGTTGAGTTTAGTTCAGTTCAGTGTGGTTTAATATTCCCTGCTGAGAGTTCAAACAGAGTAAATCCATCAATGCGCAGATCCACAAGTCCAAAACCAAGCAAGCCAGTGGCGAAGAACAAAACTTTACCAATTGACGAAAGTGATAAATAAAAACCTTGTGAAAAAGGTTCTAGTTGGGCACGACCATTTCTCCTTTAGCCAAACTTTCTATGCAGAGCTGCTGTGCTGTCTAGGTGTGAGTAGGTCACCGGCAGTGGCAGGTGATCAGGCTGGCGCACGGGATCAAGGAAAAGACTGCCACTGCCGATGTCTGTGACTGTGGTGTTTCAGAAAATTAAACAAAAACATGTCAGTCTATCATCGATGGGGTCATCAGATTAAGGTAAGGTAATGACAAAAATGTGTTCAGAGTTGTAGGCTATTGCACAATGTGCAGGCTCGCAGCCACTTTAGGGGTTCGGAAGACCCACCCCTCACTGACAAAGGTCCAAAATTTGTCACATAGCTCATTTGTCCTATTTTGACTGCCATGCCATCGTGGTAAAAATAACCCATCAAAACCCATCCTCTACTGGCTGTCGCTTTAGTGTGACTTTAGCTAATCAGTTTTGGCCAATGCTAACAAATATTTTTCCAACATCCAGTTATGAGTCCAACATCCAGTTATGCAAGAAAACATACAATCTGGCGTAAAAGAAGTCATCTTTACTGTATTTTTGAGAAAACGTTTTACAAGTAACTTTTATTTTTAATATTGCAATATTAATTATTAAATATTCTTAAAACAAAAAATGACCAATAAAAAGGTGTGAAGTACCAAAAGTGGTCCATGTTAAAATAGATTTGAATACTGTTTTGGCTAAAACAGTCAAAAAATGTGGTTATGATGACCATCTGACAAGCTAATTCACAATAGTGCTTAAAATGTCACTAAAATGCAGTATTTCAATTTCACAATTAAATAGAAATTTGGGTGTATATTTGCAAAACAGTACACTTTTTGAGGGAAAAAAAAACACCCCAGGTTGGCTACTGGCATATGGGTTCATATAGTTAAGCAAGATTCATTAATATATATTGTACAAATGCAGAATTCTCAATATGTTTACAAATAAATTTATGTTTTGCATTTTTATATTTGGTAGATCATTTTTTCTTGATCATTTTGTAAGTAGCTTGCATGCTGAAAAAGTGTGGGCACCTCTGCTTTAACTGATCAGATGTAAACAAGACCTTAAACATAAGACTAATTTAGCCTTTTTATTTCATGGTTGGTCATTTTGAACCACAGTTGACAAATATTGTTTTAAAAAATAAAATATCTACAAAATAATGCTATTGGAAATCTTTCACCTTATTCCCCGTGTACGAGTGGGCAGCCAATTGAATTTTTTTGGCCCGAGACCTCCAGTCTCATTCACTTCCTTTGATTTTTAGACGTTAAAAACAGCTTGTTTTGCTGCTTGATGTAGCAAACTGATATTTTTTTAGTGTTTTATTCTACTTTGTCTGTATGTTCATGCAAATACTTGTTTGTAGAGCAAGTAGTTTGACCGTTTTTTCCGCTTATTATTCCTAGTCATTTCTCCTAGACGGCTAAATCGGAAGTTCACAAAAAGAAGTTTGAGTGCACTTCCGCATTAAAGAATAAGGTCTAGATTTGCTCTAGATTACTCACCAAATGTTTTCCGCATCATGGAAATTTGAGGTTAATTCTATGCATTCCACGCTTATCAGCAGAAATGTCACTCATTCCATGTCATTCACCTCTATTTATGGGTTTGCGTTGAAATTGTATGTAATCTACAGTACTTGCTTAAATACATAAATTTGCATTTGGTGGGTTCCAGTTGCCGTTTATTTATGCTTTAAAATGGCATTATGGGATTTTGATGAATTGTGTTGAATTAGAATTAGAACTTACCTGACCTTTGAAATAAATGCTGTATCCAGAATGTGAAAATAATTTGAGACAGCTATTTGGGATTGGGATTCCCAGCCCTGCTTCTTGAGGCACACCATCTCCAACAGCACAGATTTAGGATCTCCTTAACCTAAAATCTCCATTTCTGGTCTTGGAATCTCTACAAACGAGTCAGTGAGTTGATTCTGATGTTTAATTTGTAATGGTTATAAAATGGTGTTGGTGTTTCTCCAGGAACAGTTGTGAAACCCTGGATTAGACAGCTACAAAGTACCAAGTGAAAACTAATATTAGCGCTCTGGTCAGTGCAAATGTTTGTTTACTTGAAACAAATAGCCACACAGGAAGAGCTCCAAAGGCAGATTTAATCTGGTCAAAGTATGTGGTTGCTAACGTGTAAACAGCAATGTTCTGGTATGGTACAGTAGGTTCAGACCCACATCTGAGTACATGGTTCATTTGCTCTTGATATGAGATATAATATAGCAAAAGCCTTTCTAGACTGTAAATAAGCAACATCGCTTTCATTACACTGGATTCCGACACCAGATGTAGAACTCGCTGCTGCTTTTGGTCAAGACCCAGCTGGCATATTACGGATTTGCTAAACGTTTTACTAAATGCTTTCCGCAAGCGCTCTTAAAGCCTGTTATTACTTGTGGGTGTAGTTGCGCAGGAGAGAGGAAGGATTTGGGCTGGTTGTATATTAGAACATAATGCTCTGTGTGTGTTTCCTCGTGTAACCTCTCTTCAGCAAGGATTATATATGTGGAATAGGGTGAGGGATACTGGTAAAGTCCATATACACTCCAAACACTCCTCTCGGTATTGCTTTTTCCTAATGACTGGCAATTTTTTTAAACGGAATGGCTTTCCTGATGTAAATGTAACTTATTTTGTGACATTTAAATTACAATTTTTTTGTTCCAGCGTTGAAGTGTTGACATTTGAACTTGGAAATCAAACTGGAAATGTGATTAGATGGTCATTTTATTTTTTAACAAACTTTCTGTGACATGATTAGAGAAAGTGAATCAAAACGTTGCTATAACATCTTTAAACATGTACGTTATTCATGTGGTGGCTTTAGCGCTGTGTGTGACTGTCTCAGCCTCTCCAGCTCTCACATTCTCCAGTAAAGCTCTGGATTACATTTCAAATGCCAGGAAACGAGGGGTAAGTGGGATACAGCATGGCCACATACTAATCAGGCCAGCATATGAAGGCTTTCTGGAGGACAGCGATTGGTTCACAGTGTCAAACAGTCGTTGGGAAATATACATAGAGAGTCTGCTGAGAGTCATGCTAGGAGGGTGTGGACAGAAGACGGCAAATAGCTGCAAAGTCATGTGATTGCAACATGTTTCCTCGAGACAGGAAACGTGCGATTACTCAGATTACTGAAATGCTTTAAATAGCGTAGCTCATTGTTCTCCTCGTTTATGCTCACCAAGACTGTTTCTAATTTAAAGAAAGTAAAGTGAAAACTCTAATAACTTTATGTAAAGGTACTTTTATGATATTTTTATGAGTTTTTGTGGGTCGAGCGGTTATTAAACTAAAAATTTGTCATTTTAGCAATGTTCTAATTATTTATAACAATGTATATGTTTTTTTTTTTCAAATTAGTATTATTCATTCATTCATTTTCCTTCGGCTTAGTCCTTTTATATGACATGGCTCACCACAGCGGAATGAACCACCAATTTATGGTTTATGCAGCAGATGCCCTTCAAGGCTGCTCCTTTGAGGAGTTGTTAGCCAGATCCAGCACTGAACTGGGAGAGTTTCTGGAAGTCATTTGTGAAATGCTAGATATATATATATTTATAATTCTCTGGAACATAATTAAAATCAAATTGTAAGCACTTCTCTCTTTGTGTCGTGTCCTTTCGAAGCCCAAATACAGAAACAGAGCAAGCTCTGTGGAAATAGCAGCATTTGGACGCCATTTTATCTTTCTCTGCTATAACATTACAGCGTCTCTTGCCATGCCCTTTTACTGCGTGGGGTGTTTGGGCATGGTAAATGTAGCATTTGTGATCTCACTAGCCTGGATGTATTTTTTTTGTTCTTCCCAAAGTTTGTTCGTTGTAGACTTTGCTTAGCTAACTCTGTAAAAGCCAGTGTCTCCTTTTGCATTGAACTTTGAGCATTTTACATTCAGAGATGTTGTTCATGTTCACACAGCTCACATCAACTAAAGTTTATATATTATATCGTAGTGGACCATCCCTTTAATGCCTACTACAACCATTACTACTAATTATACTATTGCAACAACAACCTGAATAATGAAGACAATGATAGAAATGGTAAAACCAAATGGTGGTGTGTGTCGTTGTAGTTGTGGTTGTAGTAGTAGTTGTTGTGTTGTGTCCTATGTAGCAGTTTCCAAACATGGTTCATCATAGAACCCTTTTAAAAAGAGTTCTAATTAGCACCAGAAAGGGTTCTGCTAATTTTACAAGACAAAAACACTTTTTTGGACCATTTATGATTTTGTTGTTGTTGTTGTGCTTGTAACTGTTCTAAGATGTTCACCAACAGAAACCAACAATGATTATTTTATGGTTTCGATGAAAAAGAAAATCTTCTAAGACCTTTATTTTTAAGAATGTACAGTATTGTCTGAATATCATCTTTTTACAGCTGACATTCTCTTTTCTCTATTGATATGAGCATAATGATGATGGATTACCATGGCAACAATCTCCATATTTTTAGCTGAATGCATAGTTTGAATGAAGAAAAGGTAGTTGTTTTTTTAGGTTTTTAGGCCATATGCTGAAAGCATTGGTAAGTTGGTAAGTAGACTAAAGGTAAAGACCTTCTCTGTTATGCAATGCTCATTTGCATAGAGCAGTTTGGCTTGAATACACAGCTGAACATCTTTGGTCTTAAATATAGCTTCTTTATATATATATATATATATATATATATATATATATATATATATATATATATATATATATATATATATATATACATAATCGTCTGGAAAAAGTCTTATTTTTTATTTCAGCTAGAACAAAAGCAGTTTTTAAATATTTTAAAACCATTTTAAGGGCAAAATTATTAGCCCCTTTAAGCTATATTTTTTTCTGATTGTTACAGATTGCCTAATTACCCTAACCTGCCTAGTAAACCTAATTAACATAGCCTTTAAATAAGTTCTTTCGAGGACAAAAGTGATTTTTCAGGAGTCATTACTCTGATTTTCAAAAATCATTATTTTGTCTATATTACCCTAAAGCAGGGGTTATCAATCTTGGTCCTTGAGGTCCAGTGTCCCTGCAGAGTTTAGCTCCAATTTGCCTTAAAATACCTGTCTAGAATTTTCGAGTTGACCACGACAATGGGGTTTGAGTCTGATGAAGAACAGTTCCACAATGCAGGTAAGACAAAAAAAATAAATTAAATAAGTAAATAACAGAGTGAGAATGTGGTAAGATCTAAAAACGTAGTAAAAACAGGCGAGGGCTTTCTTTTTCTGGATTGCCTTTTAAAACACTGCAGTTGGGGTTAAGGAAAGTGGGTGGGCGAGTCAATCTGACTCAAACAATCAAACACTATTGGTTGGGTTTAGGGAAGGGGGAGGGTATGTCAGTCAATTGGTCATTCAGTCAGCAGTCAGCGTACACAGTGGTCCCTGGTGGTTTTGCGAAAACTGCAAAAAAAATAAAAAATAAAATAGCTCCTGGGACGTATTTGGCTCTCTCCAGAAATGTACATAGGGGTACTTAATCAGAATGAGCCATGGGTTGGTTTGATTAGGGTTGAAGTTAAACTTTGCAGAACACCAACCCTTCAAGAATAAGTTTGGTGTCCCCTCCCGTCATGGAACATTCCACTTTTTTTGGAAATAGGCTTATTTTGAATCTCCCTGAATCTATTGCATCAGCCAATCTCAGCGTCTGGTGGAGAACTTTTAGCTTAGCATAAATCAAGAAATTGGATTAGACTGTTAGCATTTCGTTCAAAAGAGAGTTTTGATAATTTTCTTTTTTAGAGCTTGTAAACAATTGTTGTAAATTTTTATTTAAAAAAGTTGGAAATTATATACTACTAAGATATTTCACTCAGATTTTGAGTGGGATAAATCCAACGCTCAACATGGATACCACAGTAAAGGCAGTCCCGCTTTTCGAGAAAGGGGTCTGTACAGATTTGCTTGTTTGTTACAGAAAGTCGGCAACCATGTGCCTGCATCGATTTTGAGAAGAAAAAAAACAGCACAGCACATCCAATCTCATATCGTGTCCTTCCAGTGTCGTCCTCAGGTTTTCCATACATAAAGGAGAACATTTGCTCATGCGCAGTAGCTGGAGCAAACTGGAAATGACATGTTTTAAATGTAATTGGAGCTTAAGCAATAACAATAACGTGACCGGTCACTTCAGATTCTGTTGCTGTCATTTAATTGTGTGTACAATGGGCAGTTTTCCAAACTACAGGATTCCCCTAATCATTTACATAGAACTTTGGTCTTGAATGAGCTGCCTGGGAGTGTTGCAAATATGCCTGTGGAGTGAACAGACTTTCCTTGAAAGGGACTTTGTTATTACTCCAGAATGAGATATAGTTCCTAGCCATATCGGGCAAAAAAAACTGCAATTTTTATTTTCTGTCAGTCTTAGTACATTATGCAACTACAGAAAAGTCAATCTTTGAAAACATTTTTTTGAGCAAAATGCTACTTGTCTAACCTGATTTTATGATTTATGCTAAGCTAAGCTAAAAGTTTTCCCGCCAGAAATGGAGATTGGCTAATTATGTTCAAAGACTGTTTAACCTTAGAGGTTATATGTAAAATTAGCCTATTTCCAAATGAAAGTGTTGTGTTCCGGTAAAGTCCACCCACAAGCTAGTCCATTTGTGTGTGATATAAAGTTCCTTTTAGTTGTTAATATAACATAGATTTTGCAATGCAAGTGAACACACCTCGTAAAAGTCCTTATGACCTGCGTGCTATATGAAAAAAACAACAACATCCCACAGGTCACGTTGAGTAAAATAATGATGTGGATTTTGGGGTGTATTATTCCTTTAATTGGCATCATGAAGCCACGTTAGACTGAATAATGAAGTGTACGTGTGTCAGACATGCTGCCGTTTCCCCTCAGTCATTCTCTTGGGACCTTGTTATCGCAAAACTTACACAATATGTTCATTATCTGATTCTCTAATTAATTTGCTCATTTATCCTTATCAGCAAGGACACGGGGATACTTTTACCTTAAACTACATTTCTGTCCTACTATTGTCTGTGGCCTAGATAGGGTTATATTTTTAACTTGTTCCTGAAATTTATAGGTTTAAGACTTTAATAATACAAGTATGAGTACTTCACCTGGACACCCTGAGCTAATGATTAAACAAGACAAAGAGCAACTGACAGGGCTTTATTGCATATATCCATGTGAATAAAAAGACATAAAGATGGAATGATAGCATGAAGGTGAGCAATAAAATGGCAAGGAAACGAAGACGACAATAGTTTGAGGTAAACTTATGAGAGAAAAGAGCAAGAGAGAGAGAGATTTGACCTGTCTGTGATGATGAACATTCAGTTCTGTGCAAAGTTCATTTAACTGCTGACAAATATTATGGGCAAAGTATACAACTGCAACATCACCAACAGAGCAAAGAACACACATTCAAGTTAGCATATGCTTTGTTGTTGTTTTTATGTCAGCAATGTTTCATAATCAATTTCATTAATTCTGAAAAATTACATTGAATGTAATCTTACACCTTACATTTTACTGTGTTAGGTCTCTACCTTATTATCTTTATTTTAAAGACCCAAATAATCTTTTTTTTTATATTTCAGATAAACAGAGACAATCAGGGGTGCATTTCCGAAAACCATCGTTCACCAACTAAGGTCGCTAGTTGTGTCATTACAGACATAGTTGATTTGGCATTTCCCAAATTTGTCGTTGCAACAAACATTCGCAAACTGCGACACAAACTGCTATGCTTGCAACTACACCTCTGGAGCTGTAGTTAGAAACATAGTTCCTGGCTGTGTTCTATTCCCAGTTATCCCCCCTATGCCATATCCATAGAACATTCTAACATTTAAACTTGGAATGATTTTTTTTTTTTTTTTAAGCAATTGGGCTCCCTTCGCAGTGCACTTTGAAAACATTGATGTCATTTTGAACACAGCCGTGGCTCATGACGAAATCTATAGGTGAGCTATTATTTAAATCAAAATTTATGTTACGTCTCCAAAGCTTGTGAAAACAAAAAAAAAACAGTGTCAAATAGTAAAAGTAGATTTTTTTTAAAAATAAATATAAAATATCCTACTTAATAATAATAATTGTCATCATCATTGATATTATTATTAAAGCATGATTTTTTTCATTTCCTAATAAATAAATATTGCATTTTATTATTTATTAAATAGCCTCATTATTTATTTATTTACATGATTTATATATGATATTAGAATATGTGTTAGCTTTTGTAAGGGGTTTTATGTTTTAGAATAGAATATATAATGATCTCAATAATATTTGTAAAGGAAACATGGGCCCTATATGTGCCATTTACATATATTTCAATTAATATGGAAAACGAGTGCATGTTTTTACCAAAACTAATTTTTATTTTAACTAATATTTATATTAACTAATTTTTTTTTTTTTAAATGTGTGTGCGTGTAAAGCCATATAATTTGCACAAAGAAATTATGGGGTTCTTCTCTAAAGAAGTTGTTACCACCCTGTTTAGAGTGTCATCATGCGCATTTTATGTTAAAACTAATGTGGTTCAAACGATGGATCTGTGACAGAGCAACTATGGTTTTTGGGAAACACTAATCATCATTCTTTTCCCAAACAACGTGCTATGATAGTTCAGTTTGGAAAACGCACCCGAGGTCTGCTTTATTTATTTATTTTGACCCAAAATAGTTGTTTTTATAACTTATACCTGTATCCTGCACTTGCTGCTCCTGGTTAGACCTAAACTGAATTGTGTTGCCTTGTACTTGTATATGTGTAATAACAATAAAGTTAAATCTAATCTAATTACATATTATTGCATATTTTCCCATACCTATATTATATTAATCTTTAAATGTATAAATGAATTCTAATTTAGTTCATATTATTTTTATCATTATTTCTTTCATTACATTTATAACATATTTTTCTGGCATCTGTACCACAAATTGTATACACTTCAAAATGTAACATAACATGATTTATGATTAAAATAATTTACAATCTCGAGATGACATTCAAATATTCCACTTATAAATTATATTAGTCCCACAGATGCCTGCTGTGTGTCATAGAAAACTGACAGCAGTGATCTATAATCTGGAATAATCTGGGTTAATTCAAATCTGTTTACACAGAAGTTTCCAGCAGAATTGATGAAAAGAGTTTGTTATGTACTCCACATTACTTCATAATTATTAACTGAAAAAAATTTGTTTACCAATTTAATAGCAGCTCCAAAACAATAAATAAGATACTGAGTAGCCTATTTTGGGCTGTCCAGGAATTCTTATGAAGGCTGTTTAGAATCACCCACATATGGTGACATGCCACTGATGTCATCACTGTTGCCAATTTTATGACATCACAGCCTTTCTACTCATCTGAGGAGACATCAAAATGGTGAACTCCAAACTGGAAATTCCCCTTCTGAGAATATGAAAGGATTGTGGAGACCACACCCTTTCCATCTGTGTAACCCACCCACACATGCACACACACACACACAGTGAAGAAACGGGTGTGACCACCACACGTTACAAATTCCTTAAAGGGCTACACTCTAACAAACACTGGGCTGTTATAGTCCAAATTTGGGTAAGAAGTGGCAAGCTATATGCACAGCTAGTGTTTTTCAGCCAATGATGAACTTCCGGTGGAAGGTTAAGGTTTCTTTGACAGCATAGATGTTGTAATGTAAATCAAATGTAATCAGTTAAATTCATTTGGTTGTTAAAGCATAAAGAGAGACAAAAAACATTTAAACACCGTCATTAGCAGTAGGCAAATACTGGGGTAAAATTAACTTCCAGATTTTTTTAAGACAGAAAGAAATATAACAATGCTTCTTGTTTGGTCTGATACCTACTTTATACCGTATATCCAGGCAGTGAAGATTGCTGTTTTTTTAAAGAAATCAGATCTTAAACGCTGCCATTTTGTATGGGATGACAGTTCACCGGAAGCCCTGGAGCTGGCTGACTGAAATTAAAAGTCTGTTTGCTTATACAGCATTGATTTGGTATGGGGTAAAAAAAAATCTGACTTTATTTATTTAATCATGTATACTTTCACTATGATATTGAAGTAAAAAGGTAATGTTGCTGTTTGGTTACCCACATCATTCAAAATACACAGTGTGTTTAACAGAAAAAAGAAACTTAATAACCTTATAAAGCAATGACAACCTTAAAAAGCACTCTATTATGTATTTATTAATTATTCATTTATTGGCATAGATGATATTTGATGACTGATTTTTCACTAAAAGGTTCTTAAAAGTGGAAAAAGTTACTTTAGATTATGAAAATGTTGTTCCCAATACGAAAACTTTTCACCAACATTTCTTTAGGTAAAAGCTTATTTTAACCATTATTTAATTTTCTATTTTTATATATATATTTTATTTTCAATTGTTATTCATTTTAAGAGTAAAGAACATCTTATGGAAATGAAAATTCCATGTATAGCTTAAAGTTTCTTTTTGAAACCAATTAAGAAACCTTTATATGTTTAGGTATGTAAGGCAAGTAACATCATTCATAAAAGCATTCATGTACAAATAGTCCCACAGAAGTGAATGCAACAGTTCATGTACAGTAGACATACGTCAAACTACAAATTTGAAATTACATTTTGAAAGTGTCAAATAACAAAAACCAGCACATTAAATGGCATGTTCTGAAAAGAATAAACTGTTACTTGTCCTGTCTGGACTGAAATCAGTGTCTTACATAAGTGGTGATAGTTTATTGTGTCTCACACAGGTCATGCTCTCCTTGAGGTGTGTTACGGATAAGAGATTGAGGTACAGTCTGAGAGATAATCACTAAATTATCGTCAGCATTTTTGCTGTCTCAGCATTCTCATTATTAGTGCTTAGGCTGCAAGTGACCTGAAACGAACAGTGCTCATACTGCAAAAAAAAAAGGTTTTCAAGTTTGTTTCTTTTAAAGGGTAAAACTGAATTCTGAAACTCTTTTTATTATGTTGAAAACAGCTGAGGAGAATTCTTTCTGGTTGTTTTGATGAATAGAAAGTTGAAAGAAACAGCATTTATCTGAGATATCAATCTTTATGGTGTTATAAATGTGTTTACCATCACTTTTGATCAATCCAAAGCATCTTGGTAAATAAGGGTATAAATTTCTATAACAATTTATAAAAAAGATACTGACTCTGAGCTTTTTTAATGGTTTATACATTTCTTGAATAGCAAATCAGCATATTAGAATTATTTCAAATTATTTCTGTAAATAATTATATAAAAGGATGAAGGATGCTAATACTTCAGCTTTGAAATGATGATAATTAATTATATATTGAAAAATATTAGAGGTCTTAAACATTATAAGAGTTAATAGTACAAAATATTTTGACTACTTTAAGAAACATAAAAAAACTCAGGTATTAGTGATTTATTCTTTGTTTTTACTGTTTTTTTTTGTTTGTTTTTTTGTTTTTTGATAAATGAATGCAAAATACCTTTTGCAGGGATATACTAATGAACATCCAGACACAATCCACTCTGCTGAGAGTTGATGAATCAAATGAATATTTAAACAGGGGTTGCATTTTTTCACTGTTAAAAACAAAACAAACAAACAACACAAATGGAAGCAGTGAGGGAATATCTGATTATAGCAATAGAGATTACACAAGCTCTACAATTCACCAGCATCATGTGGACAGCTGAGATCATTTCAATTAAACTGTTATGATAGTGTTTATGACTTTTAAGTGTTTTTAGACTATGGCTCTGTTTTTTGAGACTATAATTGAAATGAATCCGTTTTTGCATGGTATATTAGCATTAAAGTACGGAAGTGCTCTTTTGACTTTATCTGGAACTACATAAGCATTTATTTCATGTGTTACAAAATGAAAGGGAGTTTTCTGAAAATTAAACATTTCATCTAATTTAAAGCCAGCAGTCGATGAGAGTGGACCATTGTCATCTAATTACGATAAAGCTTGGCATGTTGTAATTTGAAAATTACCTCTACACTGAATAGCAGCATGTTATCACTCCACTCCGGACACATTTACAATGTTTTAATTTAGTTTTATTGATATATCTGCCAGTATTTGATAGGTTGTATGTAAAAGGTGAGATTGCGCTTATTAAAATTTTAAATCTTTTGTAACATTGCAAGCTTTAGATCAGGATTTTTTTCAAATATGTCTGTCTATTAGAATGGACAAAGTTTGTTATAAACAAGGTGTAATCTAAAAACAAAACCTCTTTTTTAAAAACAATTTTCAAGATAATACCAGCAATCATGTATGTTTTTATTTTATTTTATGAATTTTTACTATTATAATTTGGTGTCATTTATAGGAGCCTCAAGAACTGTGAAAACATACTTTTACATTTTTCTAAAAAAAAATTGCGTCTGAAGGGCTAATGTGTTATGATTATTAATTATGATTTATGCAAATTATTTAATGTTATATTAATGTTATTGACACAATAACAAAAATGCATTTGAAGGGGTAATTCACCCCAAAATAAAAATATTCTGTCACCCTCTACTTGCTCCAAACCTGTTACTCTCTTCTGTTGAGCGCAAAGGAAGATATTTTGAAAAATGTTTAGGGGTACAAACAGCCAATAACTATGGTAGTAATCTGTCTACAATGGCTGCTTTTTCCCAACATTCTTCAGGATATCTTGTTTTTTTGTTCAACAGATGAAAGAAATTCATAAACGTTTACAACCACATGAGTGTGAGTAATAGATGAGGAAGTTTTCATTTCTGGGTGGACTATAACTTTAAGACATAAACAGTTACAGAAGTTCAGGCTAAATATGAAAGCATATAAAAGCATCTATCAGAGACTTTCAGTATTTTAAGGCAGAAGGACTGATCTAATAAAGCCTGACATTGTTTGGCAGGTCTATTAATCAGTTTCAGAATCTAGAATGTGATATGGTCAGACTGTGGGAAAAAGAGGAGACAGAGGAAAAAAAGATACAGAAATGACATTGTTGTGTTGTCTTTTAAGGGCACATTTAGTTATGTAACTGCTATGGACAAAAATGTCCACTGTTCAGAAGTGTGTATGTGGAAACTGCAGTCAGAAACAGCGTTGAATGAAATGCTCATGGCTCTTTTCAAAAATAGACCAAATGGTGTGCGTCTGTGAGAGAGTCAGATTGTCTGTCGCCTGTAAATCTGCAACTAATTCTACACTAAATCACTATTCATTCACAAATGCAGTCTTTTTGTCAATAAAAGCAATTATATCCACAATGAGGGTCAGAAATAAAATGTAGAAATTATATAATGGATGGGAAATTAAAATGTTGTGGGAAAAAATGCACCACAGTGAATTCTTGTTTTATAAAATATAGAAGTGTGTGTGTGTGTGTGTGTGTGTGTGTGTGTGTGTGTGTGTGTGTGTGTGTGTGCGCGCGTGTGTGTGCGCGCGTGTGTGTGCGTGCGTGCGTGCGTGTGTGTGTGTGTGTGTGTGTACATATTAAATTCAAACTATGACTAACTATAGATTAAGCATGAGTATTGTTTATCTCCCAACATAAACTACTGCTTTTATGACAATATATGTGTAATATAAGATCGTCTAAATGATTTGATGTTATTTTAATTTAATAGATGAAAACTTGATCAAGTATTTTGGTTTACAGATATTCAGCAATTCCATCAGATAGAAAAAACTGCCATTAAAATTGTTTCTAAGTGAAAATATGACCAAATAATGCATCACTCTTGCAATATCATGCTGTGCGTGCAAATGAATGAGAAAATGAACAAGAATCTATTTTGCTGAGTACACAGAGCCCTCTGTTGGCTGAAAAGGCAAGCTGCATTAGAAAAAAGGGAATCAATTTCGATTTTATCCAATGGTTTCACGACATCAACTGGTCAAAATTGAAAGCTGCTCATGTAAATGAATGAAATTTCACTTAATTTATTGAATTACTATCATCATTAAAAATACGATAGATGGCTGATTTTTTATTTGCTTATGAAAACTATGGAGGCCGAAACCTACAAAAACAATAAATAAATAAATACACAAATAAACAAATAAATAAATTCCTGAATAAAAAATAATAAATAAATAAATAAATACCCAAATAAATAATAAGTAAATAAATTCACCCATTCTTGCATAAAACAATAAATAAATACTCCAATAAATACCCTAATAAATAAATCCACAAATTTTTGCATTAATAAAACAATGACTAAATAAATAAGTACCCCAGTAAATGCCCAAATAAATATTCAGTAAATAAATTAATTAATTAGTCAACAAATTCCTGCATTAAACAATGAATAAATAAATAACCCAATAAATATCCAAATAAATAAGTAAATAAATAAATCCACAAATTCCTGCATAAATGAAACAATGAATAAATAAATACGCAATTAAACAAATAAATATATATAAAAATCCACAACTCCTTACATTAATACAAATTATTTAATTATTATTAATTAATAGTGCGAGTAAATAAATCAACTTTCAGTTTAGCACTTACTTATTACCCCAAAATTCATTTAATTATTTACCTGCACGCACTATTCATTATTTCTATATTTATTCATGCAGGAATTTGTGAATTTTAATATACATTTACTTATTTATTTATTATTAATTAATTAATTTATTTATTTATTTATTTATTATTTTATTTATGCAGGAATTTATGGATTTATTTACTCAATTATTTATAAATTTACGTATTTATTTTTTTATTGCTATACAGGTTTCATCCTTCATAGAAACCTGCAAAAACAATAAATAAATACGTAAATAAAAAAACAAATAAATACACAAATTCTTGCATAAATAAAAAAACAAATAAATAAATGAATACGCAAATAGATTCATTCATTCACTTGTTGGCTTAGTCCCTTTATTAATCCGGGGTCGCCACAGCGGAATGAACTGCCAATTTATCCAGCAAGTTTTTACGCAGCGGATGCCCTTCCAGCCGCAACCCATCTCTGGGAAACATCCACACACACAACGGACAATTTAGCCTACCCAATTCACCTGTACTGCATGTCTTTGGACTGTGGGGGAAACCGGAGCACCCAGAGGAAACCCACGCGAAGGCAGGGAGAACATGCAAACTCCACACAGAAACACCAACTGAGCCGAGGTTCAAACCAGTAACCTAGCGACCTTCTTGCCGTGAGGCGACAGCACTACCTACTGCGCCACTGCCTTTATTAATAGTGCGGTGTGAAAGACGGAAAAATCTACGTTCAGTCATAGTCCTTTTGTATTCCATAGTCTTTAGTTCAGTTTTACATTGTCGTATTCCCCCTACATCCGTGTAATTTATTTAATTATTAATCTGTCCGCACTATTTATATAAACTTTAGAAAACGTTGAGTTATTTATTTAACCCAATGGTTGAGTTAACACAATAACATAATACATAATATATAATAAAAAATAAATAATTTTGTTGTTAATTTTTAACAAATTACCTCCGTCTCGTGGTTTTTATACCCATTTTACCATCCAAGACCATCTTTTAGAAGCTTTGGATATGATTAAAATGTAGGCTATTGTACATTGTGGACAAAGCCTGCTGCAACTGCTGGGCAGCCTCTAGCTCCATATTCTGCTCCATCAACAGCATTTTCTGCTCGCTCAGTTTATATCTGTCTGCACTTTTGTTCTGTTTCTTCAATGTTTGTAATTCTTGATTTATTTTAACAAAAGTGTCTGGAACTAAAATGTAATACAAATAATGCATTTTCAATATTTTAGTAAACTGTTATTCATTAACCCAGCCATAATTATAAAATTAATAGTATTATTAGTAATAATAGCAATAGTAATACCAGAGTGGGAAAAAAAACATTTAATCAAAATAACCCAATGCACTGGGTTAAAATAACCCATAGTTGGGAAGGTGCTATAATAACCTAGAGTTGGGTTATATGTTGGGGTAATTTTAACCCAACTATTTTATGCAGGATTTTGTGGATCAATTATTAATTTGCATATTTGTTTATTGTTTTTGCAGGTTTTGTCCTACTTACATTTGTACCATATAAAACAAACATAGCAAAATCGTACATGATGTATGTGAAAACAAGTCTTGATGACATTATTGCATACTCTCACAGCTTCATTACAATCAATAGTTTAAGAGTAGAATTTGATTACATAATTATTGAAGAGGAAACTAAAGTATATAGTAACAAGACAAATAATTAAAACGTGACAAATAGCCATCGATTTGCCCTGAAGCGCAAGTCTTTTTAACCGGACGTACGTGGTGATTTCTTTCTTTATTTTTTTGTTTAGCGTACACACTTCCTTTATTTTTTATGAAACGTATAACTGTTAAATCGATGTAAAGGATTCACGAAAACCTGCTTTTCCTGCAATGTGTTGTTGTCTATACGCACAGTTTACTTAAAATTATGGACCGTTTAACAAAAAGCTAAATAAAATAAGTTAAACATGTAGACATGGTTTACTATTTAACAAGAGAATTTAGCAGTTAAATAAGATTTTTTGGCGGGAACAATTTGTTTATTTGGAAAACGATCAACAATTTGTTAAATTAGTAAATCATTGTTTCTGTTTTGTTACGATTGCAAAAATTAATAAAAACTGATATTCTTATATTATTGTCTCCTTCTAAGTATTTAACCGTTGAAAAAAATCTATGTGACCATTTAAGATATTGTATATATGTTCTTTTTTTACTTTTTGAAAAATATGTGTAAAATTACTTGTGCCGATCACTTTATCGAATTGAAGAGCGTGAACCAGAAGATCAACCGCGACTCGCCGTTCATCTGACGTGTAGTAGAGTCGGTGTAGTGTTGACGTGTCTCTAAAGCGCTTTCCTCCCTTCGCTCCTCTCGCTTCTCTCTTTCTCTCTCACCCGGGCGGCGGAGCGCACCGGTAGCGCTAATTATCCGTTTACAACTCACTGGGACTCCAGACAGAGACCGTGATTTCAGGGGACCGTCATCATGGCGAGTGAGTGCAGAGTTTTCGAGCGTTTATCCTGTGTTTGGTAGAGTTGTTCAATGTAAATCTGCTGTCAATTCACACTCGAGTTCTGTTAGCACTGTTAGCATGCTAGCCAGAGAGCTTTCTTTGACTAAACCTGAGAGAAGGGTTTCAGATTCTATACTATTCACATTTGTAGAGCAGTCAACTGGAATGCGTTTAAATGTTTCTGTGGTTTATTTGTTTGATTCACCAGTTGTTATTCGTGTGTGGGGGTACGTTTACGTTGCTTTTCTGGTGGCTAATGGTTGAATGGCTTCGAGCAGCTAGCATTAGCTTGTAAGCTACTTTTTAACACGTCTGCTTGATCTTTTTTTATTCTGCAAACCGTCAACGAGGCCTTCAGTTATTTGAAATAAGGCACAATACTGTGAAATAGCCTTATTTGTTGTTATATCGGACTGCAAGACCGGAGGGAAGTTGTCAAAGATTCCAGAGGCTAACGTTATAGGTTTCAGGTTAATTGATTGCACTTAACGTTAACTTGTGTGTTTAACATGAAAACATACTAAACAAAAACAGAGAAATTGATAAGTTGTTAGGTCTGATGTATTATAAGATTTTGTATTGTAAGAAATGTTGGGAAAATGACTTTTTTATTCATCAGTTTAATGATGACGACGCTTTAGATTGGACTGTTGTTGTCCTTAGTAGTTCGACAAGGATTTTGGGAAAGTGAGACTGTTTATCAGTTGTTGAGTGATCTCTGTATACATTTTCACCTCATGTTGGTGAATTGCAGTAATATGGTTCAACATATGTTATGTTGCATTTAGTGAAATTGTAAGTAGTTTAATTTTCTGTCATCAAATAATTTGTGAGATTTCTCATGTTTTTGTCATTTCCAGTTAAGTTCTTGGAGGTAATAAAACCGTTTTGTGCGGTTTTGCCTGAAATCCAGAAACCAGAACGAAAGGTAAAACATTGCACACAGCGTGTATCGATTTTTATTTATTATTATAACTTTATGTAATAAACAGCATTTCTAACTTTAAACACTTTTTTGTTTCAGATCCAGTTCAGAGAAAAGGTGCTATGGACTGCCATCACATTGTTCATCTTTCTTGTTTGCTGTCAGGTAAGTTGTGTTTTTCAGAGTATGAATAAATACACTACACCTATGCCTTTGTTCTCCAGCTACTTCAGTGTAAAGTCAAGATTTTAGTTGAGAGCTGATGACTGTACTGTTTCTCTTGGTCTTAGATCCCACTGTTTGGGATCATGTCTTCAGATTCAGCAGATCCATTCTACTGGATGAGAGTCATTTTGGCTTCCAACAGAGGTAAGACACTGTACTCACTCAGTGTAACTCACAATTAATGAGGTGCTATGTTTTATTGAGGTAAAGTATGCTTTATATTCCCACATTCTCCTTAATAACATAAGTTATATTAGCAGTCAGTGACTATCAAAGAACAGCAGTGTTCAGTCAATTAAAATAAATAGTGCTCATGTTGTTTTGAAGTCATACTTAAATCGATTTCAAATTCAACATTTAAGGTCCCGCAGTAAACAATATAGACACCATAAGATGAACGAATGTTTCAATATAAAACCAACTTTACCTCAATCTATGTTTTTATTGATTAACATTAGTTTAATCAAGCACGTAATGATCATCACCTCAAAACTTTATATGATTGTGAGATAATTTTTTTCAAAGAAACATTTACTCTTATTCAGCGATGTGCGTTTAATTAAAACTGACAAAATGCATATCAATTTAGAAAAGTTTTTTTTTTTTTTTAAGTTTTACTTTTTTCCAAAATCTTAACCGTTAAAAGTTTTTTACTAGTGTTTAAGCATTTACACTCAATAGTATTTGTGAACTGAATTAATGTTTGTGTGGCATTGTGATAGTATCAGGTATCGTGGATTGCAAAATGTATAATGACTGTTTTTCAGGTACTTTGATGGAGTTGGGTATCTCTCCCATTGTGACCTCTGGTCTGATCATGCAGCTGCTGGCTGGAGCTAAAATCATTGAGGTCGGAGACACACCGAAAGACAGAGCGCTCTTTAATGGAGCCCAAAAATGTAGGGGTTTCAAGTTACTCTTTTGCATGCCTGTATTAAGGAATAGTTCACCCAAAACTGAAAATTCTGTTATCATATACTTACCATTAACTTGTCACAAATGTATTTGAGTTTCATTCTTCTGTTGAACACAAAATAAGTTACTTAAAAACATGTTGAAAACTGGTAACTATTGACTTCCATTGAATTTCAGTTTTTCCTACTATGCAAGTCAGATTTTCAACATTCTTTTAATTTTTTTGTGTGTTTAGCTGAAACAAAACTCATAAAGGTATGAAACCATTTGAGGGTGATAATTTTTAACTCGAGTGAACTATCCCTTTAATATTGCTGAGTTATAGATTAGTTATTATAATGCAACAGTGATGGTAATTGCTTAATTGTTTTCCAGTGTTTGGTATGATCATCACCATTGGCCAGGCTATTGTGTACGTCATGACTGGAATGTATGGAGACCCTTCAGAGATGGGTGCTGGCATCTGTCTGCTGATCATCATTCAGGTGAGAGAGCATGGACACAATGTGTGTATTTATTACCTGTATAATGTGGCTTTAAGCTCAGGGATTTGTATATTGTTATATGCATGTTTTGTTTTTTATTAAAGAGTGCAAGGGGTGTGATTTAAATTTATTTATTTTTTTTTTCCTGTAGTTGTTTGTGGCTGGTCTGATCGTGTTGCTGCTGGATGAGTTGCTGCAGAAAGGTTATGGTTTGGGCTCTGGTATCTCTCTCTTCATTGCCACTAACATCTGTGAGACTATCGTATGGAAAGCATTCAGCCCAACCACAGTCAACACAGGCAGAGGTGTGTTCAGGACACAGCATATCATTTTGAGCAATGCTGTAGTGTCATGAGTGACGAGTTGGCTAAATTTTGTTTGTGTGCGTTCAGGTACTGAGTTTGAGGGAGCCATTATTGCTCTGTTCCACCTTTTGGCCACTCGCACTGATAAAGTCAGAGCTCTGAGAGAGGCTTTCTACAGACAGAACCTGCCTAACCTCATGAACCTCATCGCTACAGTCTTCGTCTTTGCTGTGGTCATATACTTCCAGGTCAGTTACATGAAATTTTGCACTTATATATAGCTGCACACCCTCAGAAACCAATTTTAAAAATTAATTTGGGTACTTCATTGATTATTATTATTTTATTTTTTCTTGTCATTACTTGTTTTGTGTATTGGTTGGAAATATTGAATATAAGCACATATTATAAGTACTTGACAATTGTAATTGAAACTCTATTTACATGTTTTTTATTTTCAGGGCTTCAGAGTTGATCTGCCCATCAAGTCTGCACGTTACCGTGGCCAATACAACACATATCCCATCAAGCTGTTCTATACCTCCAACATTCCCATCATCCTGCAGTCTGCTCTGGTTTCCAATCTTTACGTCATCTCTCAGATGCTCTCCACTCGATTCAGCGGCAACTTCCTAGTCAACCTTCTGGGGACTTGGTCTGTAAGTGTGACATCTGTTTAAAACTAGTACCAAATTTATTTCGATAATTTTCAGCACTTATTTCTTTTCCCCATTTTTCTAAACTAAAGGATTTAACAACATTTTCAAACCTTAACTAGTAAGATAGCTTTCTTTGATCTATATCTTAAATATTAATAATTAAATATGTATGATATAAATATACACTTGACGCCCCATGACGGTTTATACCATTGTGAATGCAAAATCGTGCCAATCCATTCTAAGAAACATCATTTAAAAGTCTGAAACTGGTATGAAGTTATTTAAAGTCTATATTATTTTTGCTGCATTTTGCTTTTGTATTTTCTTTTAATGACTTGTTTTTTGCTAAACTGAAATATTAGATCTTCGTCAATTTGTATGAAAATGTTTAAAATAAAATTTGTTGTTCAAAAAAACTGAAATTGGCAGTTCTAGAGCACCGATAGACATCTTAAGTATTCACAAAACCCATTACTTGTAAAATTGGTTTTTATATCCGCATGCAGCCTAAAAAAAATGAAACGGACACATTTATATAGTTTGACCTACAGCAACTTCTAAAATAGTCACTAAATATTCCTCAAAACGTATACATTTTATTAATAAGTTAGATGTAATTTCAATACATTCTTAAATTTAAATCACTGAAGCATGTATTACTAAACTACTACTGAAAAAACTTGACCTTGATTGTTAATGTATAATTCGCACATTGCTCGAGAGCTTTGTTCATCTTTGGAATAAAGACACTCTAGAATAAGTCAGAGTTCTCATCTATAAACAGCAACGATCCCAAGATCACCAAAATCTAGAATGGCGGATGTCTTGCTGTCTTTGGAGGATTCGAGAACTCTCGGATTTAATCTAAAATCTCTCAATTTGTATGAAGATGAACAAAGGTTTCAGGGCACTGGAATGATATGAGGATGAGTAATTAACAGAGTTTTCATTTTAAGATGAACTAATACTTAAAGTACATTTTTAGGAATGCTAATAAATAAGTTTGACATGTACCACAATGCGTTTTGTTCATGTTCAATTAAAACACTGACAAACAATTGTGTTATTATTGCTTAATTACACCATTTCTTAAATGTTGTTTGTAATTATTAATAATATTGTAGTATTATGTGGTATATTATAGTATTGTTCAAACTTTACTAAGTTTTATGATAATTCATGTTATACAGTAAACTATATTTTTATGACGGAATTTTATGCTTTCATTTGTGTGTGTGCAGAAATGTCAGGGCCTTATACTTGAAAATTCAATTGAAGAAAAAAATGCATATTGAAAAACGGCTTGATCCAGAAAGCAAACATAATTAGATGAAGTAAAGAAACCTTCATTTTGTTTTTCCTAGGACACCTCATCTGGAGGTCCAGCGCGCGCCTATCCTGTGGGCGGTCTCTGTTACTATCTGTCTCCTCCGGAGTCGTTTGGTTCTGTGCTTGATGACCCAGTTCATGCAGTGATCTACATTGTGTTCATGCTGGGATCCTGTGCCTTCTTTTCAAAGACCTGGATTGAAGTTTCTGGATCTTCTGCCAAAGATGTGAGTCACCTGTTATTGTTCATTTATCGGCACATACATTTTGATTCTATAAAATGTAATGGCTGAATGTGTTGTGTGTGTGTGTGTTTTAGGTAGCTAAGCAGCTGAAAGAACAGCAGATGGTGATGAGGGGACACAGAGAGACCTCCATGGTTCATGAACTCAACAGGTGAGCGGCAAAAACACTGGATGCTCTGCTTTTAAATGCTTTCTTATCTGAACTTTTATTAACCTCAAATTTTCTTTGTCATCCAGATACATCCCCACAGCGGCTGCATTTGGTGGACTGTGTATCGGAGGCCTTTCAGTAATGGCGGACTTCCTGGGCGCCATCGGCTCCGGAACGGGAATCCTATTGGCTGTTACCATCATCTATCAGTACTTTGAGATATTTGTTAAGGAACAGAGTGAAGTCGGCAGCATGGGAGCGTTACTCTTCTAAACAAGGACACTCACAAACACACACATACTTGCTGACACCTTTTTATTATTTTTATGATTGTTGTTGTCATTTAATTCTTTTATTTCGGTGCAATTTGAGCATAATTAGTGGTCTGTCACGAGCGCTGTCTTGGGAGAACGTGCTCTTAGCCGCTAGCTCAGGCCGAGTAAGTTCTCCTGTATGTCAGAAGTGGCAAAACGTTTCTAAAATTCAGTGATGAAGCTGAACTTCAGTAATGGAACAGTAAAGATGGACTCTGTGAGCTCTGACTAGGAATATTTAGATGAATTAAATTTTCTCTTCACATCAGTCTGTCCTTCATCTGTCTCCAGCCATCACCGAATCCATTCATCCACTCTTTTCTTTAGTTCCTGCCTGGTCCTAGTTGATAAAGATTTTCCAGAGAGTATTGCTTATGTTGGGTGACTGATTTACTCGACACTGCCAATTTTGACAACTGCTTCGTGTTTGTCAGTCATATCGGTCTTGTATGTAAAGCTGGCAGGCAGTTTGCTTTTCTAACTCATTGAATCATGCTAAGTCATAAAAAGTGTGATTTAGTTATGGCTACAAATATAAGAGCTAAACCACAGGTTCTTGTTTTCCAGTCAGCAATTGTCAATTCTAAACAAGGCAGCATAGGAGTAAAGCAACGCACAGTTTGGCACCAATGGTGTGTGTGTGTGTGGTTTTTCTGTGTTTGTTGGACATGTATTTCATAACGCTGGGATCTTTTTTTTTTTTTTTTTTTTTTGTACACAACACATCTTACACAATAGAGAGCAAGGATTTTCTGTATTTGAAAGTACCTGGTCTTTAGTGAGAGCTTCAGTGACAGATGGAAGTGGTCACTTTCCCAAATTAAGCCCTTTTTACTGTATCATTGGGTGTCTGTATATATGACATTTAATGCTGTGCGCGACCATGTAAAATAAGCCCTTCTTTTTCTTTCTTTTTATTTTGGACTGTAAAAAGAAATGTTCCGAACAAATATATTCAGCAAAGACTGATCATTCTCAATAAAAACTCATTTTTTGGGAGATGCTGAATTGTTTCATTTTTCTGAGTAGATCTATCTGCAATATGCATACCATAAAACAGCTTAGTGTATTTAAAAGGATAAGTTCTCAGACATTGTAAAAGAGCTATAAAAGGTGTAAAATTGGCCTAATGGGCTATATGCACGGCTAGAGTTTTAAAGCCAATGATAAACTTCTGGTGAAAGCTTAATGTGACTTTTTAATGTCACAAGGTTCCTTATACAGCATCAGTGTTGCAATGTAATTATAATACATTCAGTTAAATTGACTTTTTTTATTCATTTAGTTGTTTAAGATTAAAACAAAATGAAAGACTTGTAACCAGGCTAATGCAAAAATTCCATTGAAAATATTGGGGTAAAATTAACTAATTTAAAAGACATGGCGGGGGGAAATGTAATTTAACGCGGTGCGTCTTCTCCAATCTGAGACCCACTTCTTATCACTTATCTAACAGGCAGAGAAGATCGCTGACTTAAAGAAATCAGATCTTAAAAGTGACAATTTTGTAATGAAAGGACAGTTCACCAGAAGCCCTTGGCTTGGGCTGCCTGACTGAAAATGAAGTCAGTGTGTGCATATAGCCAATTTTAACCAAAACCGTACTACCATATTTAAGTACACATTATCTTCTGTGTTTATTGTCCATGGCTGTAACAATGTAGCGTAAACATCTCGTTCTGGTATGATTCGTGATTTCATGCTGCATGTGTGGACAGACGAACGAAATGTGGTGTCTCGCAGGACCACAGAGCTACATAAATTACTCATAAACACACAAACAGAACACTGAAGATAACAGCTGATTTAAAAAAAAAACTTTGCATAACCAACATATACTATATGATACTGAACTATACACAAAAGATAGACTATTCAAGTACTTTTACATGAGACAATGTATAGGATATTGTGCAAGAGAGGTATAGGTGAATATTGTGCAAAATAGTTATTCATTCATATTCTTTTCAGCTTAATCCTTTTATTTATCTGGGGTTGCCACAGCGGAATGAACCGCCAACTTATCCAGTATATGTTTTATGCAGCAGATGCCCTTCCAGCTGCAACCCATCACTGGGAAACATTCATACACACTCAAAGCAGATACCCAATTCACATGAAGCACGTCTTTGGACTGTGGGGGAAACCGGAGGAGAGGAAACCCACGCGAACATAGAGACAACATCCAAACTCCAAATGACAGCCGAGGATTGAACCAGCAACCATGCTGTGAGGCGGTCATACTACCCTCTGCACCACCGTGACACGCACAAAATAGTTATTTAAAGTTTAATATAGTGCAAAAGTTATTTAAGGTTGAGGCACGCAGTGCAACATGATTGTGGCACATTTTTCCTCATTGAGTTTTGTAAGATGGGTGTCAGGTGCATAAGAGAGAAGAGTGTTTCTACAGGTGGTTTGTCGAGCCCACTCACCAGAATGAAGCATTGTTTGAAATGCACAAAATTTTCAAGAGACAAGGGGTGATTAACAAAATGTCTATAGTGCAACCTGGTGCAAGAGTCAGAGATGAGAGCGTGTCTTTTTCTACACGTGGTTTGTTCCTCTCACTCAGGAATGCATGGTAATTTGACTGGAGTTGAGGGCTCTAACAGCCTGTGGAAAGAAGCTGTTAAGTAGCCGAGCGTGATTTCCGTAAACAATTACAGTAAAATCCGTTTCTAAAGGGTTGTTCTTTTCTCGCAGGCGATATGAGATATAAACAAACACGCAGGGTCCTCGTCTACTCTTTATGACGTCGTAATGTTTGATTTTGTAACGTGGGTCTGTGGTCTGAAAGCGGCGTCTACTACCGAATAAATGACAGAAGGACAAGACGGTGGATCTTTGGTGGTCAACTAAGCACTTTTATTGAGAAAAATAAATCCGCGAAGAAGGTGAATTTTATTTGCCGTTGATAAATTTCCATTGCAATAATTGTAAAAAGAAATGACAGCTATCGACGGGCAAGGTAATGTTAATTCAGAATATATTAATAGTGTATTTAAGCTCTGAATAAAAGTTCAGATTCTTATTGACTGTTTACTCGCAGAATTTCCGTGAGGTCTGTGAAATATAACTTGGTTATAAAACGAGTTACAGCGATGACCTTGTTTGGTCTCACTGACGCCATACGGGGGTAACCCTCACAAACTAGTTTGCATAAATTAAATTCTCTTTTCTTCCATGCAAGTTGAAATAAATTGAAATGCATTTTTATAGATATTTAACAAAAATCAAGAAATGGTAGGAAAAATAAAAAGACGAACTAATAAACCGAATAATATGTCTTGATAAATAAACATTGACGTTTATTTTAGTCATCTGAATCTTGTACAAGTTTATGCATTGTACTCATTCATTCATTCATTCATTTATTCATACATTCATTTTTCTTCGGCTTGGACCGTTTAGTCACAAGGGGTTTTGCTACAGTGGAATGAACAGCTAATTTATACAGCAAATGTTTTACACAGCGAATGCCATTCCAGTACAGGGAAACACACAATTTTGTTTATTCAATTCTAGGCATTGGCTGGTGTAAGATTCTGATGGTATGATAACCTTGGATTTAAATATCACGGTTTGACCGTGTTGTGATTACTGTTCTAAAATATCTTCTTTTTAAATGTCTGAATAAAAAACAAAACCTTTTCCCCCTTTGAACACAAAATATTTTAATTTGGGAAACATTTAAAATATTTTGGAACAGTAATAATGGCAGGCTAAATCACAGACTCCTGCTGTCCACTTGTTTCAAAACGGGGCATCTTTGGATATCTTTTCTGCCGGAGATACTGCTGTCCTAAAAACAAACAAAAAAATGTAAATAAAACAAAATCTTACTCATACCTTAGGAACGGTAAAGCAGACAAATTTGACTGTTTTAAAACCTTGACTTTTCCAAACGGTGATATACCTTGAACACAGTTGTTGTCCCATGCCTATTTAATTCACCTATAGTGCATGTCTTTGGACTGTGATGGAAACCAGAGCACCCGAAGGGCACCCAAGCCAACACAGGGAGAACAGGCAAACTCCACACAAAAATACCAACTGGCCCAGCAGGGATTCACACCAGCAACTTTCTAGCTGAGGTGACAGTGCTTACCACTGAGTCACCATCATTGTACTTATATTTAATAAAAATAACCAACCCTCAAAATTAATAAATGTAGTTTTTGTTGTTGTTGTTCAGTTTAATACACATTTTGAATAACGTTGAAAACCTGTAAGCAATGCCTCCACAGTAATAGTTATTTCTTTAATAAAATATCTTCTTTTGTGTTCAACAGAATAAGTAAGACTTTAAATTTCTGGGTGAACTATCCCTTTAATAATGGCAAATTTTTATTTTATTTTTATTTAAGTACATGGTGAATAAAATAGCTGATATAAAGTGGGATCCACCTGCAAATCTTAGTGACAGGAATGTGTGTGCGTCTGAACATAAACCTTTAGGAATATACCCCCTTTTTAAAACTGTTAATTCCAGTGATAGGAAATAAGAGTGAAACTCTCTTTTTAAGTTGTTAAATTTACTTGACAAATTGTAAATGTCACCATTACCTCATTAAAGGGAAAGACCAAGTCATATTTATTACTAAGGAAGAGCATGAAACTCCCAGCACTGTGAAACAGGAAGAGGAAGATACAAATGGGGATCCTAAAGGAAAAGGTGAGAGAATAATCAGAGGATAATGCTCCTTAACCTGCATATTTTATAAGATCACCAAAAAGCAATGCTTCATTCTTGATAATCATTTCGGATTTGTTGTCCACTTCACATTCTCTTCATTCAGGCCTCATCCTCCCAACTGGTGAAATAAACTGGGACTGTCCGTGTTTGGGTGGGATGGCGAGTGGAGTGTGTGGAGAGCAGTTTAAATCTGCGTTTACCTGCTTTCACTTTAGTCAAGAAGAGGTGAAGGGCTCTGATTGTCTGGAGCAGTTCATATCCATGCAGGAGTGTTTCCATCAACATCCTGAACTCTTCCCTCAGGACAACAATGATCTACAGACTGCAGATCCGGACCAAGAACACTCCTCATCCATCTCTGACTTCACAACAAACAAAGAATCGGACTCTTTGCCCACTGAGACAGATGAGATTCCCACACAGCTGCCTGTAGTCAGTTAAAACATCTGTCATTTAAGCATTTATTTACTATTATCTATTGATGTAGACAAGGACAGCGTAAATATAGGTAGATTATATGGTGAGCTTGTTTAAAAAATGGTGAGTTTCAAAAAAATGTAATAATTAAAGGTTTAAAGAAACTGTGGGGAAAAATTGTAACAAATTTTATAAAGCTGGTCATTTTATTTTGACGTTCAATCCTCCATACTGACAAACTATGACTATTGCCTCAGAAAGCAATACTGCTGCTTATTAGTTGGGTTAACTCGGCAAGTCATTGTACAAGATTGCTTTGTTTTGTAGCCAATAAAAATAATTCTTAAAGAGGACCTATTATGCAAAAATCACTTTTATTAAGGGTTTAAATCGGTTTAAATATATGTGTGTGGCAACAGTCTGCGAATATAGCCAGATTCTAATAGTAAAAATATATTAGAGGGGGAACGCCCTAGTGAGATTTGGTCTCTTTGTTAAAGTATTTTCACAAGCACATTTTAATTTTCATTGAATTACATTTACTTTCTCTGGTAATTTATTCTTACTCATAATTCAGGTGTAACTATTGAGACGTACAATGTGTGTGTTTTAGGTCAAACAGCAAAACAAGTGTTTGTGTGTGAAATGTGAATCATATTAAGATTAAAGGTTATAGACAGATGATTTGATTGGTCATTTTAATCATGTAATACTTGTATATAATTGTGTGCTTTTGTAGTCAAATGATCTGAAATAATATAAGAAAAGGTAATGTATCATCTTGCATTAACAGTGGGTTCAAATTATGGAAATTATATGAAAATTTTAACCGATAATTAAGTCCTTTTCATGCCCAATTCCAATACCAATAATCAATATATTTTAATTTTGACATTATAATGTTTATATAAATGTATATTTTCACATTGTCAATTCAATAATTGTCTTATTTAAAAATATTAAAAGCCTTTTAAGAATTAAAATATAATATATTTGTTAAACATTTCAGAGCAGAGCCTTGTGGCTAAAGGTTATAATAAAATTTAGAAAAATGCTTTCTGCTACATTGACCATTGTCTAGAGCCTGGTCTTGATAGGTTTTTTTGGGATAATTCCGCAAATATTTTCAAATTTTCCATAGGCAACCAAATTTCCTGTCTGCCAGTTTACTGTAAAAACTTTTTTTTTTGTATTTCCTACTAGACCATTGGTCTGATTTTCACCAAATTTGTCCATGATGACAAAAAGTTACAAAATTCACATCGCTAGGTGTAATGTAAAACTACATCTGAGGCTGTATCTCTGCAATTCTTAAAGATATTGACATAATTTTAGCTGTTTCATTGTCACCTTACACACTTACTACACCAAAAACATTTGGTGACAGCGCCACCAAGGGATCAAGAGTGATAAGCCATTCATGAACCATTTATATTAAAAGTTCCAAATTTGATAACTTGTGAATGTATATGTTTACTTTACCTTCATGCCTACAACACAGACACCAATTATGCCAAAATTTGCCAAATTTACTGTTCGTCATATTTTTGTTTGTTCTAAAACACTCTTTTTCAAATTCCTCCAAGATCCTTGGTACAGTTTTCAATAAATTTGACGCAGATCATCTTTCATGGAATTTGTGTCCATACATGAGAGTTTGTTTACTGCACTGACAAATATATATGGCGGTACAATGCCAAACTGCATCTGAGTCTGGAAATCTGCAATGCTTATACATATTGACACCAAATCGATCATGTCATTGTTGCCTCATACTACATTACATACATTTAGTAATAGCATTACCTATTAAACCAATAAAAACCAATAAAAATTAAATAGTAAAAAATAAACTTTATTCAGAAAAGCTTTATACAGAACTCGTTGTTTCACTTGCATCATCTGATGCTCTCTGTAGAGCTTTCTGCTCATGGCCTCTGTTCTGCTTTGCTTATTCTGCCTCTGGACTGCTTGGCCCCATTATTGCTGCTTGCAGCTATATCTTACATTCAAATTTTTCAGAAGCTGTAATGTTTTTAACAAAAGACAGTTATACATACATCCACATTTGTCACTGTACTAATCAAAACTACCCACCATTTAGTTCAGTGAATAGAAACTTAGTGTCAAGAACATTCTGGTGATCTGACTGGATGAACTAATAGCTTTCAATTCATTAAGGTCTGTAAAATGATTTATGCAGTTTAAAGGGAATGCTGTCGAGATTTGTGTTTATGCTTTTGGGAGAGAGCCACAGCACGTCTGGATTGTTCAATCATTACCTGACAGAGACATCTGTCATTTCTGATTGGATGAGACTAGAGGGAAAAACCAAGTAAACTGTCCAATGGAGTGGCGGGGAGGAGGTTAGGGGGTCACCAGAGCAGGGTCCACATCAGCCTCTTCATAAGAAAACAGAATAGTCCAAAGAGAATGTGTAAGTATAATATTCAGCTCACAAAGATACATTGTTTTCATATATATATCTGCTATTTTGAGTTGTTTATATTGCTAAATACAGGAGTGATGTCCAGCCTAAAGGAGATTTGTGCCGGGTTGCCCCTTGATCCTCTTCCCCCAAACCGAGGCCGAGATCCCAGTGTTCCTCATGCACCTGTCCGTACTCCAAACCTCACTCCAGCCGAAGAACGGGTGGGTCAACATATACATATTTTCATACATATGATTGGTTATTTTTTATTATTAATTGTAAAAAATTAATAAAACTTTTTAGAAGTCATACATTATCTTTGTGTGGGAAACGATTTCAATTTGGAGTTTATAACTTTCAGAATTAGATTTGACCTTTTAAACATGACCAGAATCTCATGTGACAAGTTAATCATGTTTAACTTGTCAAGAATATACATTTTTTATTGTTAGTTTTATTTAAAGAAAAAAAATTAAGGTAGCAACAGTTTTTAGCAAGAACAAAAACAGCAAGAATGAAAATGTATGAAAAATGACAGTAAAATTACAAACAAAAATTATTTAACACTAATAATTATAAATGTTTCTTGATCATCAAGTCATATTTCTGATGAAAGTTCAGCTATGCACCTCAGGACTAAATTACATTTTAAAAGAAACAAACAAATGTTTATAATGAATGATGTTTTAATGCTTAAGGTCAACTCAAAAATCAGCAATGGTTAACAACGTACAAAAAACAAATCTCAAATCTTTCTACACTGTGAGCCCTGTCAATCATTAGAGAAGATAAGCGTTTACATTTTAAAGAGAGAAAGGAAAGGAAACATTTTGTAAACCGATTGCATCATAAGGGTAATCTCTTTTGAACTCTGTCTAGGTGGCTTTGAGGAATGCTTTGAGATACTTTCCTCCCAGTCTGCATGCGACTCTGGCTGTAGAGTTTGCGCAGGAGCTCAGACAGTATGGACACATTTACATGTACCGCTTTTGTCCTGCACTGCGCATGAGGTACAACACAAACAAGCATACAATACTACAACTGTATTACTAAATCTCAGCTATGGGGGTTTCATGCTGCATCAATGACTGTGTCTTTGTTACAGAGCATATCCTATTGGTCAGTACCCATGCAAAACCAGACATGCAGCTTCCATCATGCTTATGATTATGAACAATCTGGATCCTGCTGTCGCACAGGTACATTATCACATTTAATTTCATGTTTTGATGTAATAGCTGCCAGCTCAATGCAATATCAGCAAGTGGATCACCTACTTTAGATGGACTGAAGATGATATACTTTATAGTTATGTACATGTAACGGAGGCCAGCTAGTGAAGTGCTATGCAAGTAAACCTCACTCCTCTGAAGGTGCTCTAGCGACAGACACTAGAAGCCATGGTCTTTAGTCTCCTTGGTAGAGCAACCATCTCCCATGCAAACAATCGCTGATTCAATCCCAGCTCAGACTGGGTTGGGTGCAGTACGACCGGTGGGTTACACATGGGGGCTCGTCCGGGATGGGAGTGATGTTTAGGGTGGTGAGTGTAATGGAGACCTGCTAATGAAGTGCTATGCAGGTAAACCTCACTCCTCTGACCTCTAAAGGTGCTCTAGCAACAGGCACTAGAGGCCATGGTATTTAGCCTCCTTGTTAGAGCAACTGACTCCCGTGCAAAGAATTGTCAGTTCGAGCCCAGCTCAGACCATGTTGGTTGCAGTAGGACTGGTGGGTTACACACAGAATTGTATTTTTTTATTCTGTTTTCAGTTTCCTCAAGAGCTGGTCACATATGGAGGAAACGGACAGGTGTTCAGCAACTGGGCACAGGTATTGAGTGTGTGCTGGTTTTAGTGGTTTATGAGGACACACATTTGTATAATGACATGGGTATGACCTGAGTATTAAAATGTTGGAGGGGTTTTTGAGAACATGCCCTGTGTCCTCATAATTCAAATTGATTAAAAGTAATATTTAAAAGAGTCAAAACTTCAAATTTACACAGGTGTAAAGTACTGTGACATAATATTAGTTTTTACAGTATAAAATACATCAATGGAGAGTCCTCATAAACCACTAAAACCAACGTGAGTGTTTGTTTACATACTGGACACTTTATTAGGTACCATTTGGACCATTCTTTGTAAACCCTAGAGATGGTCTACACCTTAAAAAGCTTTGAGTTCCTGTCTTGTGATTGGATGATGCTGAATTTGCATCAACAATGGGCAATTTAATGGATGTACATAATAGAGTGGCCAGTGAGTATATATGTAAACATTCATACAGTAAGTGAAAGGGATGATGTTCAGAACTCTTTGGGCAGTTTGTCTTGTGTTTCTGTGTGTATGATTTGGTGTATGTATAGTTCTGGCTGGTTTTACACTATCTGAGCACCATGACTGAAGAGCAGACCCTTGTGATGTACAGTGGTCATCCATTGGGTCTCTTTCCCAGCCTTCCATCTTCTCCACGCTGTGTTATCACTAATGGCATGGTAAGATACTGTACATACTGTCTGTCCTTTGTGAGTATTTTTGCCCAAAACGGAAATAACTGCATCTCTTTTTTCATCTCTTTTTTTTTTTTTAGGTCATTCCAAACTATTCTTCCAGAGAGGAATATGAGAAGATGTTTGCTATGGGCATTACCATGTGAGATTTCACCAATAATTAAATATTATAATATTATAATTTATAATTTCACCAATGGTTAAAATAGCTTACATACTAGAATGTTTGGGTTCAGTTTCTCATGCTGAACAAACAGCGTTTATCTTATCAAAAAAACTGAAAAAACAGTTAATACAGTGCTGTGCACATATGAGTACAGCCCTCACTGAATCTGTCTTTTAAATGAATGTTTTAATAGGATGCTTTACAATATTATATTTGTGCATGTACATTAGATCAGTAAGTATTTAAGCCAAATCTAGACCTGATCTAACTAAATAACTTAAAATTAAAACTTTAAAAATAACGCTCCATACAAATATTAAATAAAGATTTTAAAAAGAGGTAAAATTCAAGAAACACTATACACACACACACACACACACACACACACACACACAGAGTTTAAATCAGAATTATAAACTCCCTTAGAATTTTTTTTTCTTTTTTAAATATTTCCCAAATGATGTTTAACAGAGCAAAGAAATTTTCACAGTATGTTTGATAATATTTTTTCTTCTGGAGAAAGTCTTATTTGTTTTATTTCAGCTAGAATAAAAGCAGTTAAAAAAATTTTAAAACCATTTTAAGGTCAAAATTATTAGCTCCTTTAAGCTATATATTTTTTTGATTGGCTAACAGTGGTTTGTTCTGTAGACTATGACTTGACTTTAAATGTCACTTTAAGCTGTATAGAAGTGTCTTGAAAAATATCCAGTCAAATATTATTTACTGTCATTATGGCAAAGATAAAAAAGAAAACAGTTATGAGAAATTAGTTATTAAAATTATTATGTTTAGAAATGTTTTGGAAAAATCTTTTCTCTGTTTAACTGAAATTGGGGACAAAATAAACAGGGGGGCTAATAAATCAGGGTTTAATAATTCTGATTCCCAATGTATATATATATATATATAATTTAGTTGGAAGTTGTTGTTTGCTTGAATTCAAATGTATTATCTTTTTTTATATATCTAAAGATGTGACTAAAATAAAATTGTAATAAATATATCAGCTTAATACAATACAGTAGAATATTTTTTTATAAAGCACATTTAAAAACAACCAAAGTGCTGTAGAAAGGAGTACTAAAGACAGAGCAGAAAGCAGAATACAAAGGAAACATTTAACAAATAAAAGTAATAAAAGAGTGATTAAGCAGGACTAATTGGTTGAATTGGTAGAATCTGGAGTGGTCCAGAGTTTAGGGCCAGCAACTGCAAATGCTTGATCACCTCGATTTTAGGGTGTGTTGCAGGCACGGTGAGTAAATTGAGATTGGCGTATATGGACAGAGCAAGTCTGTAAGATACTGAGGAGCACGATTGTTGACGGCTTTGTATATAAATAATGCAATTTTAAAATCAATTCTGTATTTAATGAGTAACCAGTGAAGTGCCGATAAAATAGGAGTTACTGACTCATACTTAAACCCTATCGATACTGAATATGATGCTGGTTGTGATTGTACTGTCATTGACTTTATGCTATATGCTTTATAGTTCGTATTTAGCAGGTTAGAGCTGGGTAAATTCAGCATGAAGCCTCTTGTTTACGTTTCTCTGTGTTATCTCAGGTATGGGCAAATGACCGCTGGAAGTTACTGTTACATCGGCCCTCAGGGTATCGTCCATGGCACCATGGTAATAAGATCATATATTAACAATGTACTGTACTTTCTGAAATATAAATAAAAGTATATGAAGGTGTATGCCCTCTGCCTGTGTAGCTGACGGTGCTCAATGCAGGTCGGAGATACTTGGGCTCCAGTGATCTGAGAGGTCGTGTGTTTGTGACTTCTGGTTTGGGTGGCATGAGCGGAGCACAAGCAAAGGCTGCAGTCATTGCCGGATGTGTCGGGGTCATTGCTGAGGTTAGAGATGATGGCCCAATATAATGCTCACTCTCACCTGAATATCTTACTGTTTAATATTTGAAGTATTTGGTTTATTGCTCATTTGTGTAATAGATCAGAATCAACCACTGAGAAAATTCTCTGGGAAAATGCTTACAGGAAAACAAAAGATTATTTTGAAGAATGTCAAGAACAAGCAGTTTTGTTTCCAGCTGATCTATCATTGTATAGACTAACATATAAAAACGAAGTCACTTGAGACGAAAACCAACATTCTTACTCCAAAATAATGATGGTTGTTTTCAGTATTTCAAAACATCTGAATGGACTTAAATATGAACCTGGATGTTTTTGGAACTTTCCTGGCAGTAAAAGTGGGCACTAGTCAAATTTTGGTTAAAAAATAAAAAAATTAATATGTTATTACTATAATTATTGCTGTTGTTGTTGTGATTAGGCATTGGTCGAAAACTGTTTTCAAGGTTTACAGTTTAGAAAAGTCAAGGTGTTAAAACCACCAACACTTTATGTCACACCGTTTCTACGATAAATATATATATATATTTTAATTTACATGTTTTTACAACTATTATATTTAGTTTTTAGGGCAACAGCATCTCCAGCTGAAAAGGAATCTCCACAGCAAAAACTACTGATCCAAATATTTTAAATGTTTCTGAAAATAAATTATATTGTGTTTGGGTAGACACAATAGACATTAAAAAAAGAACATATTTTAGAGCAGTGCTTACAATACCATGACACTGTGAAAATGTGATATCTTTATTCAATGTTATCATGCCATCAGAATCTTATCTTACATTAAACTTTTACAGAATTTCAAAAATCAGCCAGGCAATGAACTGACTGGTTTCTTTCCATTTAAAGATGCTTAATGAATTTTCAAATAGCATAACAATAACCTCTGTCTTTCTTTAACTTTCCTATTTCGTAACATATCTAAAACAGTCCAATAAGGGCAGAGCAAACCGTTACAAACAAAAGAGTAGGGATGAACTCAACAAATGTACACAACTAAACATATAAACATTTGTAAACTGTACATGAATTTAAGCACTATTAAATTATGGCTCTTACAAAACTGAAGCGTTATATTTTATTTTTCATGTGTATTTGAGAAAAACACGTCCCTTCAGCTAGTAATTTCCATAAAAACTAGAATAAAATATTGAAAATTATGAAAATACAGAAATGATGTGAACATGCCATGCTTTGCCAGAAAGAATTGAACTTATTAGACAGAGCAAATGTTAAACACAACCATGTAGCAAAGGGGCTTGATTTGCTTTAAAATGAGTTTGGATTCTTCCCATTTACGTGCAAATAAAATCATAAATATATCTGGCCTCTACAGGTTGATGAAGCTCCTCTAAAGAAAAGGCATGAGCAGGGCTGGCTGATGGAGGTCACGAGTGACTTGAGCCACTGCATCCAACGCATCAGGTACAGTAACATGTACTGAAAAGATAATGAAGACATGAAGACATAACCTCAACTTCTCGTTCGTAATATTATAGGGAGGCCAAAAAAGCAGGGACGGCGTTGAGCTTAGGCTACCATGGAAACATTGTGGATCTCTGGTGGGTTGTGCACATCATATTCTATCTGTATTTTCTTTGACAGTGAAATATAAGTGCAGTTTGTTTCAGGGAGTGCCTGTACCAAGAGTTTAAGAAGACAGGAGAGTTGCTGGTTGATTTGGGTTCTGATCAGACTTCGCTTCACAATCCGTTCAGTGGAGGATATTACCCAGTGCAGCTTACTTTCAGACAAGCCAGTCAGCTCATGAACACTGACCCGCAGCGCTTCAAAACTTTAGTACATGAGAGGTACACTTCAAAACAGCTTGATTTGATTGCTGAAAGTTCAAATGACACAATCTGCAACTCCCTTCCTTGTTTAGTCTCCGCAGGCATGTCGCAGCCATCAATAATCTGTCTGATGCAGGAATGTTCTTCTGGGATTACGGCAACGCTTTTCTCTTAGAGGCCCAGCGAGCAGGCAAGTGAAAAGTCAGCCTGCAGTTATGATATAAGATGTCAACATGACATCAGATTGATGTTGTATTCTAACGTCGTGGGGACTTTGCATTTTGTTTGGAAATGAAAATCGAGTTGACATCATGTCCAACCTAAAATCAACCAAATATCAACGTCTAAAGATGTCACAGCTTGACGTTGTGTGGACGTTACCACTGTGACGTCTATAAGATGTTAAATTTGGGTTGAATAAATGATGAATAAATGTCAGTTTTTGACGTCAATATGACGTTGATTTAAGATGTTGGCTTGACGTTGATTTTGGTCACTTTCCAATATAGCCTAAAATCAATGTTGTTGTTGGACATCAAAATAATGTTGTCCTTAGACATTGACTAAACATTGAATTTTTATCACCTGAAGTCACAACCTAAATCTAACCTAATATTAATGTCGTATGACATTGTGTACCTGCTGGGGGTGATCATGTATCATTTTGAAGCAATGGGGAGGCTAAATAGATTGGATCTCAGTATTACTCTGGAATCTAAGTAAATTTACAGTGGATGATATACAGTATGACAACATATAATTAAACAATATTAACATTATCTGCTTCAAAAACTGCTTTATGAAGCATCAAGTCTTTTACAAATCCTTGGTTATGGGTCAGTTTTTATTCATGTTCTAATATTTAATTTAAGCAGAAGGTGTCCTAATGAGTGATGCTTCCAATGCGATGGGTGTGATTTTGCAAAGTAAGGTGCAGTCCAGGATTAACATCTATGTTGATCCTGGAACATTATTCCAGTTCAAAATTGTAATCCATAACTAATTATTCCTAAAATTAGATGGGATTAACAGTTAGATAACAATGATGTAGAAGCACATAACTTTAATTATAAGCCTAAACTTAACATAAACAGTAAGTTTGTTTTAAATCTGATTGGCTGATTGGAATGTTGTTCCAGGAACAGATCCTTCTTTGTGAAATCACACTAAACTGTAAAGACTTCAACACAATAAATCAGTGCAAATGATTTAAAGCTTTGAAGGATTTGTTTATCCACTAGCTTCACCAAACATTAGTAAAGCAGTGGAAGATCACATGCCTTTATTTAGAGCAGTTGTTCTCAAATAAAATTAGCCAGGCCCAAATAAAACTTTGAATCTGTTGTAATCAACATAAAGTGCATTACATAACGTACATGCAGTTTTTTTTAAACCTGTAGGACATCTCAAGTGTTGCACTGGTGATGATAATGATAATTTTGTAATGTTTTCCAACATTTAAAAACCTCAACCAATAGAAACTAGATTTGAGGCATGGTAAGTGGGTGTATTGGTCGGGATGATGAGTAAAGTGGAAATGCTCAAAGGGTTGGATAGATAATACCAATCACTGTAGAATACACAAGACATGTCCACTCATACAGTTGTGAATGCGGAAAAGTGTAACGGTCAATATGGCGAATAAAGCACCGCCTTCTAGTACAGGAGCCAATCATCGATCACTATAGACTGAGGATTCTCTGGGCAGGGGCTTGGACCAGACGTGAGTTTCTGCAGGTTTTGTGTGATTCCAATGTTTAGAAATGAAACTAAAAAGAAAGTTGTTTAATTTTATTGGTGATTTCTAACATGAAATTCAATTGTTACGTTTGGCAAGCAATTTTGGAGAATTTGATGTTTCCCCATTCAAACAGAATGCTTGAGAGGTGTTTTAAAGATGGCCGCTGAGTGAAATGACTTGCCTTAAAGAGATTTTGATAATGCAGATTGACACTTCTTGCATGTAGCATTTCCTATAGAAGGACGCATTTGGAGGATCAGCATTTGTCAAAGTCCAAACGTTATTCTAAAATCTAATATGTAACAAAGAAATAGAAAAAGAATTTCAGCAAGCCTTTATGTAGCCTTGCCACAGCTCTGAAGTGCAGTGAAGTATGTGATTTTCTTGTGGAATTAAGCTTCTTTTGCTCTGTTGGTACATTTTTTTTCTGTTTACTGGTTCAACCAATGGAAAAGAAATTTGATTTTAGCTGAAGAAAATCCCCAGAATGTGAAGTTTAACCTGGTTGAACCCAACTGAATGCAGTTTCCACTGTGATTAGAATGGAACAGCAAGTTGGGAGATTTGCTTATTTGTTTTGCAGACCTGGCAACCCTTCTGTGGGTATCTAAGATGGTAGTGTTTCTCAACCACGTTCCTGGAGGACCACCAGCACTGCATGTTTTGGATGTCTCCTTTGTCTGTCACACCCATTACAGGTCTTTCAGTTTCTGCTAATGAGCTGATGATCTGAATCAGGTGTGTTTGGTTAAGGAAAAATAGTAAAAATATGCAGAGTTGGTGTTTTTCCAGGAACGTGGTTGAGAAACACTGGTCTAAGTTAAAGACCATCAAACTGATTATTACCACACTTAATGTATCCCATGAATAATTTTTAAATGAATGAAAGAACAAGCAATAAATACTGTATTTTATTATTTAATGACAAGAATATACTTGAAATTAATTATTAAGAGTTCAATTATAGGCAAGGTCAATTATACATAACTGCAATAATACAATTATATTTCACCATAAATCCCAATATTAGCCAGAATCAAACTACACATAGACATCGGTAAAAGCTCCTGCTGTGTCTTTAAGGTGCCGATGTACAGAAGAAAGGAGGAGGGGCAACTGAGTTTAAATATCCCTCATATGTCCAGCACATAATGGGGTAAGCAACTATCCACTAACACACATATACACATACACACATTAGCAGACTCACTTTATTCTTTGCTCGTGCCTGTAGAGACATTTTTTCACTGGGTTTTGGGCCATTTCGTTGGGTCTGTACCTCTGGTGACCCTGCTGACCTGGTGGAGACAGATGCAATCGCTACCGCTGTACTAGAAGACATCAGCTCCACAGTTACTGAACGAGTCCGACAGCAATACAGCGACAACATCCGCTGGATCCGCGAAGCTGGGAAACACAAGATGGTATGGCTCACAATTGTACTGAATTTATAGTGATGCCTAGTGGTGTGTAGCATAACACAACAGCACATATTTGCTGTTACTGATATAAAGCAAGGATTATTTAATTGATTAACCGATTTATCTCAACATGTCAATCACTATGAGGCAATATGACACATTTTGTCTCCCTGGAATGTACAAAAATAACTGTAAAGCTGAAATAAATATCTGTAAATCATTTTTACATTATTAATGATAGTATGAAAGCCCTGCCATGAGGTGACCTGCTCCACGTAAAATAAAGCAGCCTTTTTAGGGATACTATGACTTTAAAGATGTATTCAATTGAACAGTCATGTCATTAAGATTAAAGACTTTATAAAATGTAGCACTTTTTGTCCGTTCAGTTTGCAGTTTATGCTTTATTTGTTGTTTGTGTTTAGGTTGTGGGTTCACAGGCTCGTATTCTCTATTCAGATCAGAGAGGAAGAGTATCCATCGCCTTAGCAATTAACCAAGCCATTGCTGAGGGCAGAGTGTCGGTAAAGCTACTGAAGTCTACAAGCTGCAGCACTCATTTAATTATGCTCATTAGTATGCACTATGCATCTTATCTTGTGCCTCTGTCTTGTGTACTCACTCAGGCTCCAGTGGTGATCAGCAGAGACCACCATGATGTCAGCGGAACCGATAGCCCTTTCAGAGAGACCTCCAATGTTTATGATGGATCTGCTTTCTGCGCAGGTACTGACAGACATACACACATACAAGAGATGTGAACTCTTTGGAGTCAATCTAGGGCCCTATATACTTGCAAAGTAGAAGAAAGTTCATTCATTCATTCATTTTCTATTCATCTTAGTCCCATTATTAATCAGGGGTCGTCACAGCAGAATGAACCGCCAACTTTATCCATTATATGTTTTACGCAGTGGACGGCCTTCCAACCGCAACCCATCAATAGGAAACACCCATATACTCTTACATTCACAAACATACACTATGGCCAATTTAGCCTATTCAATTCACTTGTACCGCATGTCTTTGGATTGTGGGGGAAACTGGAGCACCCGCAGGAAACCCACGCGAACACAGGGAGAACATGCAAACTCCACACAGAAATACCAACTGACCCAGCCGAGGCTTAAACAAGTGACCTTCATGCTGTGAGGCAATCGTGCTACCCACTGCACCACCATGATGCCCTTAAAAGAATGTTTTGCAAACAAAAAATAAAGTATTGAGCAAAAAAATAATAAATGCAAATCTCCAAGGTTTAAGAAGTAAAAACTAATTTTGCTAACAGAAATAAAGAACTGCAAATAACAATCAAAAAAACAATTAAGCAATGCTAATTTTTTTGCATACATTCAACCATGAGTTTGCGATGCTATTTTCAGTTTGCAATTCATATTTCTGCACATTTCACTTTGGGGCCCTGATTTGACAAGGGGGCGGAGTCAAGGGAACTTGAACCCGGACCTGCCTCCATTTAAGTGACCTCATTACCTGGAGACACAGTATCACCGAGGTGGTCTTACAGCAGAGTAAGTTCCCCTGACTCCGCCCCCTTGTTAAATCAGGGCCACAAAGTGAAACGCAGAGAAACGTGAAGTGGAAAGTGAAAACAGCATCGCTCACGGTTGACTAAAAAGCTTTTTTAAATTAAAATGAGCATTACAGTCAACTGGAAGGGTTTGTTAAGGCAATGCTATAAAAAATGTTTTTATTTATTGCAAATATATATATTTTTCAGTTCTTTTTTGTTTGCAAATTTCATTATTTCTCAAAACTTAATTTTCCCTTTGCAGTTCTTTACTTTTGTTAGCAAAATTAATGTTTATTTCTCGAAGATTAATTTTTGCTTTGCAGATTTGCATTTAATTTTTTTTATTATACTTTATTTTTTGTTTGCAAAAATTTAGATTGACTCTATAGCAGGTGTGTCAAACTCAATTCCTGGAGGGCCGAAGCCCTGCACAGTTTAGTTCCAACCCTGCTCCAACACACTTACCTGTAGGTTTCAAACAAGCCTGAAGGACTCAATTAGTTTGATCAGGTGTGTTTAATTAGGGTTGGAACTAAACTGTGCAGAGCTGCAGCCCTTTTGGAACTGAGCTTGACACCTGTGCTCTATAGTATTCACACTCCCTACACCCAATAATGGCTAATGTTCAAAATAAACCTGCAATGTATTTTGTATCATGCCAAAATGGTAATAATAACAAATAGTAGTTCACCATATTTTTTCAAAGTTAATATATTACATTAGATTTTTTTGTATTACAAGTTTTTTAAAACGTTGTTTAAATATGAAATTGAGCTCATTACAAATTTACATTAATGACTAGCTTTTTGTTTTCTATTTTTTTGACATATCAAAGGTTTTTAGAGGAAAACTTGAATATCTTTTTTATTACTAAATAATTCAGAAAATACTGCAAACAGCCAGAAAAATAATCCCAACTTTTGTAGAATAAAATGTAAATAATTAGAAAGAAGGTGGGTGGCTCAGTGGTTTGCAGTGTTGAAGAAGGTTTCTGGTTCGAGTCCTGGCTGGGCCAGTTGGCATTTCTTTGTTTGCATGTTCTTTGCATGAATGTATGGGTGTTTCCCATTACTGGGTTGTGGCTAAAAGAACATCCGCTGCATAAAACCTATGCTGGAAAGGTTGACGGTTCCATTGTGGCAACCTCTGATAAATCAGAGACTAGGCCGAAAGAAAATGAATGAATAAATGAATGATTAGGAAAAAATGTATGACCATATCCTTCTTTAATGAATATTGAATAATGAATGATATTTTGACTTTATACTGTATACTGTCACTAAAATTTACAGACACAAATCAGTGCAACAAAAGCATTTGGAATTGTTTTCTTTACGTTTAGATAAAAAAAAAAACTTTCACAAACCCTCATAAACCCTTTCTAACAAAAAGATTCTAACAAAAGCATTTCTGTCTGTGCATTTGGAATAGACATGGCAGTGCAGAACTTTGTTGGTGATGCTTTTCGTGGTGCCACGTGGGTGTCTTTGCACAACGGAGGTGGAGTAGGATGGTGAGGAGAGATCTGATATGGCCATATAATTATAATTTATTCGGTTAAAATTGTTACTGATTGTTTGACAAAACACATTGTAGAATGAAAATGCATCAATAAATATATCAATAAATGATATCATCAGGGGAGAGGTGATAAATGGTGGATTTGGATTGGTTCTGGATGGATCTGAAGAGGCAGAGCGAAGAGCTAGAACAATGTTGAACTGGGATGTCTCTAACGGGGTCAGTCTCTTTATATCTTTCTATGTGCATTGTGTGTATATTTATAACTTTATAAATGCTGATGTGTATATCACTAGGTGGCACGGAGATGCTGGTCAGGCAACGCTAATGCTTATGAGACAATTCAGCGCACCATGGAGGACCAGCAACAGCTGTTAGTCACAATGCCTTTCCCTGTAGAGGAAGAACACATCCTGGACCGAGCACTGCAGGGATAAACTGAACTATACACACTGAAGTTGAACAGAATTACTAGAAACAATTTAAACCTTATTCACACACACATACACACACAAATCAGTTACCAGAAGCACAAATACTGTTTTGTTCAATCTAAAAATGGTGGTTAATGAAAATCTTATTAAGCCTTTAACATAAAAATTGCAGTCAAATACATCAGTGTTCAAGATTATGCTGTAATAATAGATTTCAACTTTTTTATGGTACAATGCCTTGCAAAAATATTCATACCCCTTGAACTTTTCCACATTTTGTCACATGACAACAAACATAAATACATTTTATTGGAATGTTATGTGACAGACCAAAGCAAAGTGGCAAACGATTGTAGTTAATTATACATTTTTTTTTTTTACAAATAAAAATCTGAAAAGTGAAGTGTGCAATACTTTGTGGAACCCCCTTTACCCCCTTTAGGTATGTCTCTACCAGCTTTGCACATCTAGAGACTGAATCTTTGCCCATTCTTTCTTGCAAAACAATTCAAGCTGAGTCAGATTAGATGGAGAGCATTTATGAACAGCAGTTTTCAGAATTTGCCACGGATTCTCGATTGGATTTATGTCTATTGTTGGAAGGTGAATCTCCGCACCAGTCTTAATGTAAGAAAATGTGGAAAAGTTCAAGGGCCACTTTTGCACGCCACTGTATGTCTTCCTGATGTCATAAATGGAAACAATAAAGCCATAGTTGTTGGCCATAGATATTTACATTAGATGTCGCCCTCACTATTGTTGTCTATTGGATGGAATGCGTCAATAGAGCCACCATTTTAGTACAGGGTTGTGCTCCTTTGAAATGAATGTGGGACCAAGGTGTAGTGGAGGACTGGACATCCAGAGACATATACACATATATCTATGATTTGGAATCAGGAGTTTTCCCGGTGGTCAGAATACAAATATTTTTTTAATTACGAAAATTATCATTTTACATCCCTTTTCTATATTGATGTGACTGCACGGGCATTCCTGACAAAGAGCACGTGTTTGTGTGCATGGAAATGTATTATCTCCCACCCTGTTAAATTTGAAATCCTGAAACACCCCCTCTTCTGCTTTCACTTCTAATGCTAACAGAGAGAGCGATTTGTTTGTGAATGAATCTTCAATATGAACGACTCTTTCACTGAGCCGATAATAATACAAGTTTCTAGCACTGCATCTTGTTTTCATACTTAATTTAACAACATTTTAAATTTTTTCGTCCAGACAGACACCCCTCCCCTCCGCTCTTCACTTTAGTCTGGTAGACTAGACTAGAGCAGCTGAGTGACTTTTGTCCTGGGAGCACTGTACAAATGTGGCGACACTATTGACGCATGCTCAGGGTCCGTATGCGATATCTACAGTTTATATCTATGATTTTGGCTCTGAAATTTGATTTTAGTGAACTGATTTAAATAAACTATTTTAGATGAATGGGCAAAAGGATGAGTGTCATGTCTCTTGTAAATGCTGATATTCTGATATAACATCATATTTTTTTTAGTTTTGCAATAGCTTTTTGTATGTGTTTGACTTTAATATGATTTAATAATTAAGTCCATGACTGTCTTGAGTGAAAAGAAGAACAGGTTTGACCTTTGAGTCAGAAGAATGGCTGTCATGGATACATATGTAAACTTGCCACCCATAGACTACTGCAGATCCTTCTTAACATTCTCCACAGCTACACAGGCTATAAGAAGCAAGTAGGTGGCGTTTAATAAAAATACATTAATTAAATTGTGTTTATTTCGTTAGGATTTTTAGTTTTTGGAGATTTAATTTTTTAACAATGACTAAAAGTCCTACAATGGGTATGGAGTGTTTACTGGGTGACCCGACGCTGGAAGAGAAATTCAGGCGATTTAAAAAGCGTGATTTGACAGAAACGTACCGATTTCAAATGGCATGTGGTTTGTTGGGACAGCGAAAATGCAGCAGTAGTGCCTTTAGGAAGCATATTATGGATAAAATGAGCATCTTTCCCCCAACTCGTCCGCAGCCAACATGCCATGACGCTCGACCTGCTGTACCTGCATCAGATCACAGTGGCGCTACTGCTCAGTTATTTTACAACCGCTTCCCTGAAGACAAACCCGCCGAACACCCTGACTGGATCAGCGACAGGAGAGCCTTCAGACGGGCGGTGGACGGGATGGGAAATCTGCGCAAATGGATCAATAATAAACCGATACTCTCCGACCTGGAGATTCACATCGCGGAACGAGACAGACGAGCTAAGCGGATTTCAGCATCTTTCCCTCCAGAAGCAAGTATTTGTACACCACCACCATAGGATGCCAAAGTAGGAGTAAAAATTATTGATAGTTCAAACTTAGATTGAATTGAATTGTGGCTCTAGAACAGGGGTCAACAACCCTGTTCCTGGAGAGCTACCTTCCTGCAGAATTCAGTCCCAACCCTGATCAAACACCTGAACCCGTTAATAGTACCTAAGCAGCACTTGATAATTACAATCAGGTGTATTTGGTCAGGGTTGCAACTGAAATGTGCAGGAAGGTAGCTCTCCAGGAACAGGGTTGGTGACCCCTGCTCTAGAAAGTGTATGAATTCAGTTGCAGTAGTAGAGAAACATTTGAAAAAAAGATTTCAGACATTGCAGGTCAATATTAGAACTTCTCAGTTGATTACAGAAATACACTCATGTTTTTAAAAATATGGAAATATATTATGCATGATCAGGATCAATGAAGCGTGTGCTAATTTTCATTCTAGCACACGCACACGCACACGCAGAAAATAAAATCTAAATATTGGTTGAATTTTTTTGTTTCGTTTTTAGACGGACTGTCAGTAGCCTATTTTGCAGAGGAGGTTTTTGAGATTTTTTTATCATTCCGATGCATTCGGAGATTTTACAATCTAAAATGTTTATAATTGTGGAAATTATTTATTTTGGATGTGTATTTTTTATGTTTTCTTATTAGACGATAAACACTTCACACATTTCAAAACTGACAGGTGCTTACTGCATTTTGCTTGGAGTATATCTAAACCAAATAAATTTCAAAAACTATATTAAACAAACTATTTTTTTCTATATATTCAATAGATTCATATTTTCAGCAAAACATTTGTCTTTTCCAGTCTCATCGCACACTTCAGCGTGACGTTGAAGAAGTGAAGTGTTTTCTGCGCATGCGTGAAGCCTGCAGTTTCTCTAAACTCTTGGATTGGAATGGGACTGGAAGATTAAAGCGAGCAGATCTGTCTACTCTGTTTAAGAAGGTGTGTGCATATGCAGATTTAGTTTTTTGGACTTCACAGAAATATTGTTTCTAAAACCAGAACAGCAAGATTAACCAGAACAGCTAATTTGTGTTTTGGTTTGTTTGTAGAAAGGCTTCTTGATCCCACCTGAGCGAATGAATGTGCTGATGTCCTCTTTAAATAGTAAGGATGGAGACTCAGTGACTGTGGATGACCTGGCAGCTGCTATTCAGACCTGGAGCAGAAAGCATCAGGAAAGAGAACTAAACTTAAACCCTGGTATGTTTTGTTCAGAGGTTAAATGGATGGGCAAGAACTTCTACAAGTGCAAAGATGTGATTGTGAACATGAATTTCTTTCAGAGTGTGATATCATGGGGTATTTTGTTTTATGTTATTGGAATGCAGACAATGAGAAAGAGATTTCATCAGGACCTCACTTTAAAACTCATGTAGACCAGAGAGATGACCAGGTAGAGCATCACATGAACATTATTATAGCAGGCCATTATTAAGAATTGATTTCATTACCAATACCAACAGCAAATACATGAATGTGATATTTGATCACAGTATTTATTTTCATATCATGTACAATGTACATCCATGTACCATGTAAATACAGGTAAAGGTAGTATAGGTAAAATTATTAGCCCCTCTGAGAAAAAAAAACTTGGCTGTTTTTTTTTTATTTTTTTTAATATTATTGTTTTTTTTATTATTTTTTCTCATGAGGTTAATATTATTTGCCACCTTAAGAAATGATTTAATTCCAATTAGCTACTGAACACAGTAACTAGTGAAATATTAAGTTCTGTCATCAAGGCAAAGACAAATCAGTTATTAGAAATGAGTTATTAAACTATTATGTTTGGAAATGTCTTGAAAAATCTTCTGTTCATTAAACAGCACTTGATAAATAGTAGAAAAAGAGTTTAAATGTCACAGGAGGGCTAATAATTTTGCCATCAACTGGACTTGAGTCAAAGATGAAAAAGCATTTTCAGTTTTCAGAGCAATACATGTTCAATGTAGCTGTTTATTCCCCATATAATTCAACATTATTTATTGAACTCATTATTTATTAATAGTAACACTTAATTTTATAATTAAATATTAATAATAGTATCAAATTATTCCAGCTGATTTAAGATTCAAGCAGCACTACTGCAGATGTATATGTGTTTAGGAGGGTCTTCAGGATGTGGAGGTGTTTGTAATCATGCGCAGATGTCTGAGCTCTTCCCCTTCTGCCCTGAGCGGGTCTATGGCCAGAGAAGTGGATCGTTTCAGAAGACTTTGCTCTAGTGCATACCTGAAATCACTGGAGCAATGCCAACGACAGGGGCTTAATGTGAGCCAAGCCACTCTACAGAGAGGTAATATACAGTAGAAACTGCACATATGCGCTATAGCACATTCACAGGACAGAATGAATGCATGCAGAACACGAATGCAAACTGACATTGTCTCCATCTGTTAGTTCTGCTGCACCCTAGTGACCTGAACCTGTATAGTTCCAAATTGCAGGGGAAAGCTCACTTAGGCTGTCGAGGACCAGAACAAGGTCTGACGTTCATCAGGAAACCCAAAACACTTCAAGTCCAAAATGGAGCACACAGAGACAAGTAAGTCTCTTAATGAGGAACAATCTACTGATTACACTAAAAAAAAAAAAGAGTTGCTGTTTGTTCAAACTAATTATTTCAAATAAGCTGAAACAACACAATTCTTGAGTTGTTTTTGGGACAAACTAAGTGTTTTATGTTGAACCCACACCAAGAGTTTACACTTAGATGTTGTTTCAGTTTGACATGCTGTCCCGGGAGAGAACCCTGAGCTTGGAGAGCCCAGGGTACCTGCCTGGTCAGTTAGCATGTTAGGGGGTCCAAGATCAGGCAGGTCTCGAGAGCTCCCCTGCTAAATGAGGAAAAGAAGGAGATGGGGTGGAATGGGTGATTCCAAAATAAAGATAAGGCTGTAGGGTGAAATAGGTCTATTTATTGTAGGCTTGGATCAGTCTGATTGGATTATTGCTTATTACGGATGAGAGACCAGCCTTGATCATTTATAGCACGTGCTGCTCTCAAAATGAGTTTATAAAACCACTTAAATTTGTAAAAACTAACAAGCTAACTTAGTTCCTTTGTGTTGTCTCAACACAAATCGATTGTGTGGAACCCAGATTTTTTTACAGTGCAGGTCCAAGATGATTTTAATTGATTTCTTTTTTTTCTGAGCCAAAAAACAACAAATTTGAAACATGATTTATTCTGGTCTTAATGAATTATTCTGGTATGTAATAAAATGTCTATATTAAATAATATAAATTATTTATATTATATTATTCATAATTGATATATTATACATATTTTCATTCAATTATGCAAAATATTATAAGATCAGTTCTTGCTGAAAATGGGTTCAATGTCTTCTAAATATGCCTGACAAGATTAGATAGACTTCTATATCTGTTAATGTTACACTGAAGCACTTTTTAGGTGTTTTCTGCAATTTCTTTGTCTCTCTTTCTTCAGTCTTATCCAGGAAAAAAAGTAAATCAAAAAAGAAAGTAATTTTGATGTGTTTTGTAGGAAGAAGCAGTCAACTGGATGGGCAGATTCTAATGCCTTTTGGCCTGGAAAGGAAGATCATGTGCGCTTGTTTCTGCCTGTAAAGACAAGTTCTCCTGCAATGGTTTTATTTCAGCATATTGAACGCACTGCTGTGCCGAGTCCCGGACACTGGCCTGTGAACCATTTGGGATATTCAACCTCTGGAGATATAGAAGCTCGCAAGATGTACAGCCTCTAGGACATTTTTGAATCATTGCCTATATTGAACGTAACGCTGACTACATTTACAAGGACATCAGTGATCGAATTATTGGCCTTAATCTGAATAAGATAATAATATGATTAAGGTGTTTTCATGAGTTGCTTTCTGAATGTTCCTTTCATGATTCTGTTTTTTCATGTTATAGCACATAATTCGATTAACGTCATTGCGTCGCCATGCTGTCCACATTAGGCATGGGATGATAACCGGTTTCAAGGTTTACCGCGATTTGGAAAAGTCAAGGTTTTAATAACGCTAAAATGTTTTGTTACTATTCTCAAGGTATATGTAAGGTTTTTTAAATATATTTTTTATGTGTTGTAAAGAAATCTATGTTTTTGAAACTAATGAATAGAGCAGAAGTTAATGATTTATTTAAAATATTTACCCTGACATGTTTACTGCTCCAAAATATTATGCTTTGTACAATAAAATCTCGATTGGTGCAGAGAATAGTGTCATAAAGCCGTGTATGTATGAATTATCCTGTCGCAAAATGCGACTAAAAGTCTAACATGACGGTAATTGTTTGATTAAGGTGTTTACAAGTCTGCACTGCATCAGTTTAGTTCAATTATGACCTTAATCGGATTAAATTAATCAAAAATCACTTTTTACATGGTCGACTTGTAATGAGTACCTATTGTCTTTGTCGGATTATTGGTGTCCAAAATGTACTGATTGTTTGAATTTTTTTACCATCAGAGGGTGGCACATAATGCTGAAATACCCCTTATACTGCTATTTAAAGTTTTACAGCTGTTTTTGGCACTCAATTAATTTTTTATCTTACAGAAAATTGACTAAATTAACCATGCTCAATTTAATAAATATTTGTACAAAGCATAAATTAAAAAAATAAATCCTTTATGCATTTTTTATGTTTGTTCAGTGAACAGAGCGGTGTTGTTATTTCTGGTACTGGGGTATTTGCATTAGGAAGTATAAGGCCGAGTGATTTGTTTGATGATATAGATCAGGACGCCTGTGAAATGACAAAACAGAAGTCAAAATAGAGGACGAAAAGATGTCACGCATTTTGAGTCCGCTCCTGTCGACTCGTGAGAACGGCCTTCTCTTCAATTTACTAAGTCAGGAATGTAGTGTGAGTTCACTTCTTATTCTTCATTCATCATTGTTTAGATCTTTCATTATAACTTGCCACATCTAAATACTTCATTTCTAAAACAAGCCTTAGAATGAACAGAAGTCAGGTTATTGCACTACTGTTATGTTAGTTTAATCATGGTTAATAAAATCATAGATAATATAAATGATTTTACCTTCAGAGAAGATTCAGATAAACAAACTTGTTTATTTAGCTCGATGTACCATCTCAATATGTTTATATGTGTGCTGTATGTTTTCTATGGAGACTGTGAGTAGAAAACTTGTCATTCTTGATAGTCAACACAGAGGCACATGTGTTTGATGCCATTTTTTTCTTGCATTTGACTTTATCTGGACCTCTCGTTAAATAATCATCAGATTATTCCGTCCTTCAAATATATAACTTGATCTGGTTTATCTGGTTTGTAGAAAGAACACACAGTGGTTATTTTAATGATTCACAAGCAGAAGCTAGAACAGCCATGGGACATTTTTTCAATTATGCAAACTTATGCAAACATTGTATTTCAGACAAAACTGCATATTTATGTCGACTAAAAATTACACAGTAAATAGAGCTGTATTTGTGGTTGAAGAAGTAATTATGTGTGAAAAAAAAAAAATATATATATATATATATATATATATATATATATATATATATATATATATATTTATATATATATATATATATATATTTGTGTCAGAATTATTAGCCCACCTTTGAATTTTTTTAAAAAGTATTTCCCAAATGATGTTTAACAGAGCAAGGAAATTTTCACAGTATGTCTGATAATATTTTTTCTTCTGAAAAAAGTCTTATGTGTTTTATTTCGGCTAAAATAAAAGTTTGACATTTTTTAAAATACATTTTAAGGTCAAAATTATAAATTATTAGCCCCTTTAAGCTATATTTGATCTTTTGATAGTCTACAAAACAAACCATCGTTATATAATAACTTGCCTAATTACTCTAACCTGCCTAGTTAACCTAATTAACCTAGTTAAGCCTTTAAATGTCACTTTAAGCTGTATAGAAGAGTCTTGAAAAATATAGTCAAATTTTATTTGCTGTCATCATGGCAAAGATAAAATAAATCAGTTATTAGAAATGCGTTATTAAAACTAATATGTTCAGAAATGTGTGTAAAAATCTTGTCTCCGTTAAACAGAAATAGGTGGGAAAAATAAACAGTGGGGCTAATAATTTTGACTTCAACTGTATATAGATATTAAAGAAATTAAAAAAATGGTCCTATTCAGTTTGCATGTGGATATGACTGGGAATGATGACATGCGCATACACACATGTATGTTTTTGTACAGGTTTTAGCATGCACTATTGTTTATAGACACACATGTATTATCATATGTATGTTTTTGGACAGGTTTTAGCATGTGGTATTGTCCAGCTGGTAATGGCAGTCGCTCCACAGAAAAAAGAGTGGAAAAGTCACAGTTTTGGAGTCCTATGTCTGGTGCAAGATAAAACAATCCAATCAACATTCATGAGACTCTACTGTCTTAATAAGGTGAGGCTACAGATCTTACATGGAGAATCAATTGCATCGCCTATTAGACATCTTTTACAGGAGACCATTAAACTGTGTTTCAGTGCAACAATATACCACCAAATAACTTGGCATTTGCTGAAACATTCAAGGACATATTAAAAGCTTTTATTTAAGAATCGTTAAATTGTTTAGACGTGTTGAATTTTCATAATTCACCACTATTCTTGGTTTAGTTGATGCTTTTAAACATTTGAAATATAAAAAGCCTAAGTGTGATAATTCATTCTTCTAAATATTTTAATATGCTTTCTATACACAAACAAATTCAATTTGATTTAGACACCAAATGGAATATCTAATTCCACTGCAGGCTTAATTTATATCGTATTTCATTCATTTGTTCATTCTACACCAGGGGTCACCAAACTTGCTCCTGGTGGGCCGGTGTCCTGCAGATTTTAGCTCCCACCCTAATCAAACACACCTGAACAAGCTAATCAAGGTCTTAATAGGTGTAATTTAAACACCCAGGCAGGTGTGTTGAGGCAAGTTGGAGCTAAACCCTGCAGGGCACCGGACCTCCAGGAATGAGATTGGTGACCCCTATTCAACACTAATACTAAGACTACACTTTTTACAAAAATCGCTTATTCAAAGGCTTCAGTGGTTCCTCATTTTCATCCCCTTTTAATTGTGGATGCAAATAGTATCACTTTTTAGAATTAGAAAGAGTTGCCAGGTATATTCACACATACAAGGAATTTGTTTTGGTGACAGAGCTTCTACAGTGCAACAGAATGACAGAGACAAGACAAAAAAACAGATACATATGTTTTAAAAATAAAAAGTAAACAGTGATTGAAAATATACAAATTGAGTATGTACAGGCATATTACTATATACAGTGTCATATGTGCAGCTGTTGTGTGCAAATTGGCATGAAAGTATGTTGGTAAATAAATCAGTGTGTATAAAAAGTAACAGCGGCGCAGTAGGTAGTGCTGTCGCCTCACAGCAAGAAGGTCGCTGGTTCGAGCCTCAGCTGGGTCAGTTGGTGTTTCTGTGTGGAGTTTTGCATGTTCTCCCTGCGTTCGCGTGGGTTTCCTCCGGGGGCTCCGGTTTCCCCCACAAGTTATCTCACAATGACTATCATACAGTTGAAGTCAGAATTATTAGCCCCCTTTTGATTTTTATTTTATTGATTTTAAATATTTCCCAAATGATTTTTAACAGAGCAATGAAATTTTCACTGTATGTCTGATAATATTTTTTCTTCTGAAGAAAGTCTTATTTGTTTTATTTCGGCTAGAATAAAAGCAGTTATTATTTTTTTAAAAAACATTTTTGGGACAAAATTATTAGCCCCTTTAAGCTAATTTTTTTTCTCGATAATCTACAGAACAAACCATCGATATATAATAACTTGACTAATTACCATAACTTGCCTAGTTCACCTTATTAACCTAGTTAAGCCTGTAAATGTCACTTTAATCTGTATAGAAGTGTCTTGAAAAATATCTAGTAAAATATTATTTACTGTCATCATGGAAAATTAAAAAAAAATCAATTATTAGAAATAATTTTTTTAAACTGTTATGCTTAGAAATGTGCTGAAACAATCTTCCCAGAACAGAACAGAAATTGGGGAAAAAAATAAACAGGGGCGCTAATAATTCAGGGGGGCTAATAATTCTGAATTCAACTGTAAGTTGTTCATGAGATGGATTGCCTGAGGGAATGAACTGTTTCTGCACAGTGCTCTGTTTCGTTGACCAGAAGGTAAAAGTGGCAAAGTGACAGTGTGAGGGGTTCAGAGTGATTTTGGCAGCCCTTGTGTTTGCTCTGGATACAGTTCTTGAAGGGTAGGAAAGGTTCTTCAGGTGCTTTGTTCACCAGTCTGAACTATCCAACATAGTCTTCGGAGGTCAGATTTCATAGCTGAGCTAAACCAGACAGTTATTGACATGCAGATGATGGAAGTGTAGATCTGTTTCAGCAGCTCCTTTGGAGGGTTTTTGATGCCTGAAATGTGATCACTGTATTTATGTTTCTTTCTTTAGAAGGTGAAGATGCAGTGGGAACAGGAGCTGTATACACCATTTAAGTACTCAGAGGCCAGTCCTTATTTCCACACATTCCCTGGTGATGTGAGTGACAAAACCATTGCTTCAACTCAACTCTGGTGTCGACTTCGAAAATATATAACAGTATATGTATATATGCATCCATGCTTTTTTTCTACTTTGAGGCCAATTAAGTATTACAAATGTCTGATTAGTTCTCATTCTCAATCAACTCTCAGTATATTCAACTTTCTTTTGTCAGATAAACCCAGTTTGAGCAGTTTTACAGTTTATCCTGCCTCTTTAATGCTATGATGATGTTGGGTAGTGGCCCTTTTTTGAAGCGTCCACGAGTGCATGGGATGGTTATTGGATAAATGTGTTTTTATAACAAAAATATATATTTTAAAAATTCATTCTAAACTCAAATTACTGACTCTCGACAACTTCTTGGCTAACTTCTGACTCAATGTATGACATGACTTTCACTATGCATTAATTGTGAAAGCTCTAATGGGAGTAGATAAATGAGCATAACTAAATATTAACACAATCTCATGGTAATTCTTAAATTGCTTATTAAGTGGCTAATTGTATGAACGTACGATCTAATTCAGACAATTTAATATGATTTTCTTATCCACCAATGACGGTTGGGTTTAGGGGTGGGGTTGGGTGCCACGACTACTTTTAAAAATCATACATTTTCATACAACTGAACTTGTACAAATTAGCCACTTAACTGACAAAACGTAAAATAGTTACTTTTCAGTTTTTTCGGCTGCGCATCCATGATGTGAATCTCCCATTCCAACACATCCCAACGCTGCTTTACTGGATTGAGATCTGGGGTGCATTTCCAAAAACTATCGTTAGCCAACTAAGGTCGCAAGTTCCCTCGTAACAAACATAGTTCATTGATTTGGCGTTTCTTAAATCCATCGTTCCAGCGAACATTTGCAAACTGCTTCGCAAATTTAAGCAGGCTATTATGAAGTATCTGTACTGTAGATGACATGGGCCTGCTGGTTAGAACAATTCTGCTGTGGGTTGCATGTGTCAAACTGTAAAAGTAAACTTAAAAAATAAATAAACAATCTTAATAATAATAATAATAATAATAAAAATTATAATAATAATCATCATCATCATCATGATATTATTATTATTAAAGCATGATTTTTTAAATTTCCTAATAAATAATAAATATTAAATTATTTTTTTTATAAATAGCCTCATTATTTATTTATTTATTTATATGATTTATATATGATATTAGAATATGTGTTAGCTTTTGTGGGTAACTTTATGTTTTAGAATAGAATAGATAATGTTTTCAATAATATTTGTAAAGGAAACATGGGCCCTATATGTGCCATTTAAATATTATTTTTTTAATATGGAAAACGAGTGCATGTTTTTTACCAAAACTAATTTTGGATTTTTTTTTTAAATGTGTGTGCGTGTAAAATAATATAATTTGCACAGAGAAATAATGGAGTTATTCTCTAAAGAAGTTGTTACCACGCCATTTAGAGCATTTACGTTATAACTAACGTGGTTCAATCGATGGATCTGCAACAGTGAAACTACAGTTTTGGGAAACACTCGTTACTACATTGTTCTTTTCCCAAACGATGCATCGCACTTTGACAGTTCAGCCGTGAGTTATGACGTTGTTTGGAAAACACAAGGCAGGGTTGCACCAGCTTTTATTTCTTAAAGTTCTTTCTTAAACTGCAACATAAAGTCCACACTAGGGGCTTAGTAACTCCTAGCTAGTTTGTAACTAAATTTGTTCTCACTTTGGTTGCACCACGTGTTCTTAAGGCAAACCGTAGTTAGTACTGTAGGCCGTAAGCTCTCCGTAAATCATGCGTAGTCTCATTAAATGACGTAATATCCAATGAAAAGCATTTAAATTGTTAAACTGCTTTAAAATTCTGCAACTAATGCATCTATATATAACTGTCCTTTAAAAATTTAATGACAAATTACATTTTTATAGTACATTAAACTACAGTCAGTCACTACAGTCGACGCACACACCTGCATCACGAGCCGTGAATACATGGTTATCAAAACATTACACTAGATATTATTATATCCTTGGGAAAAGAGCAGGAGGAAAAACTCATGTCAACTCAAAAGTTATGAAGAAATTCTCGATTTAATTGATGGATACAATTAACACAAAACACTCCTTGATTTAAAATTAAACTCTTCCTTCACATACTGAAAGAAATGTGAGATTTTGGAGGACAATAGGGCTGTGTGTAGAGGGAGATCATTCTTCAATACGATCTCGAGCTCCTCAATGTAATCTCGCAGTCATCTCTTTTCCACTATTATACATGAGGGGAGGCTACCATAAATATTTAGTTGGAATGTAGCGTTACATTTAAACTATGTTCATTAGTGCAACACAAAATATTTAGTCATGTTTAAGTTGTAACTTAGTGTCCCTTTAAGCCACAAGTAGGCTACATTTGGTGATTGTGGAGCACATTTGAGTTAAGTGAACTCACTGTTATCTTCAAGAAACCTGTTTGAGATTCAAGGTGGTCATCAGCTAGGCTTTTTCACACAGGGAACTGCTGCTTACTGGATATTTTATCTTTTTCTGTAAACCCTAAAGCTGGTTGTGTGTAAAAATTTCAGTAGATCAGCAGTTTCTGAAATAGATCAGTCCTTCTGGCACAATGAACTGAGTCAACGAACTCACTTTTGATTTCTTGACCGCATCCACATGCCGAAATATATTTAGTTGCTTCAGTTATAGGCCTCAAACTGCATAATTAGCTCAGCAATAGAAAAGAAATTAATTTCAAGCCTCCTAATAATGTTTGTGCATGCAGGAGTGTCAAATAGGAATAAACTTCGCAGACGAAGATGAAGCCAAGCAATTCTACACAGCAATACAGAAGCAGATCAACGAAAACAAAGGTCTGAAAGACTCCGAGCACTTCCCATAAAAATCACACTAAATTATGAACACCTGCGTGACACCTGCGGTTTCTCTCTTCTTCAGCTTCTTCTGCTTTGCTGGTACGCAGATACAGTGTGGGGGGTATCTCTGAATGTAAAGATAAGCTTGACAATATCTTTAGAGGATATGAAGTGCAGAAGAGGTGGGAAGCACAACATCACTTTTTTTTTCATTGTGTTCTGGTTATTTGTGTTTTTTAAACATGTGTTTAATCGCTGTCATAGGCTTTCACTTAGAAGTGCATCCAGAGTTCCTCACCCCCTCGCTTCAGAGAGCAAAGCCACAGCTTTCAGCACAATGTCCGGCCAAATACGTGACTCGCCACAGACACTCCCCAGTGTTGATGAAGAATCCATTTCTCTCGCCCAAAGAAAGGGTCCTCTCCCACCAATTCCCATTCATGCCAGAGCAGCCATGTTGAAATTGAATCGCAGTGCTAGCATGCAAACCCATGAGACCACCATTCCTGTTCCATCAAAGGTGCCACCGCCTCCATCTTATCATGCCCCAACGGCCCCTGTAAGTAATTTGTTCAGATGCACGTATGTGCTCATATTGCTTATATACTGTATGATATAAGGGCTTGTTTATTTATATCTATCTTGATATCATAAATATTTTTGTTGTAGGATAAAGATCACTTCTCAGCTGGATCGAAGCAAACTTTTCATCCTAATGGTAACTCTTCAATTTAAGTGATCATTTGTTTAACTCAGCTTACAACTTAAGGACTTTGAAAGATTTGTTTCTATATTTGCAGATGGTGTCGAAGATGTCTATGACGATGTCTACGATGGTGTCTATGATGATTACCTTTAGAAAAATGTCCTTTAAAAATATGGGATGTCATGTAGTCCAGTCCAGCGGTTCAGAAGACCCACCCCTCAATGACAAAAGTCTAGAATTTCTCCCATACATGAGCTCATTTATCCTATTTTGACTGCTATACCAACATAAATAGTGAAAATAACCGATTGAAAAAGGCTTTAAGACCAAGCCAAATTCTGTGTTGACCCGACCGTCACATCAGTGTGATTTCAGCTAATCAGTTCTGGCCAATGCAAACTATTATTTGTCATGAGTCCAACATCCAGCTGTGCAAGAAAACATAAATCGGATGTGAGCGACGTCAACTTTCGATATTATATTGTTTTTAAATAGAGAAAACATTTTACTTTTATTCTAAATCTTGGATTTGTCACATTTTGAAACAAAAAATGACCAATAAAGAGAAGTGAAGCACCAAAAGCGGACTGTATTAAAGTCAATTTCAATATTAATTTGGTTATTGTTGTTATCCCTGACTTTTCAATCAAATGTCCTTTTTTACAAGAGAGGCTAGAAAAATCATTAAGCTCTTTTATTATTATTGTGTTATTTATTTATTTATTTATTTTTCAAAATTCTGACTGAGGAAAGTTGAATGTGCAGTTTGTTAATTCTCTAATAAATGACAATAGACTACAGTTTTTATTTTAAAACTTTAACAGATTTTTATTTTTTTTTTCTATTGATTATAAGTATAATAAATTAGTATTTTAAAAGTAAGTATTTGTTCATATTTCTTTATTCTAAATCTTTATATTTTGGTCAATTAAAAAGTATGATTATGATGACCATCTGATAATCTAATCCAACTAAAAATAGTGCTTAAAATTTCACTACAATGCAGTTTTTAAACCTCATAATTAAATAGAAAATGAGGCAAATAACTGCAAAAAATGTCCACATTTTGAGAAAAAACAACAACAACCACCCCTTTCACCAGGCTGGCTACGGGCCTGCAATATAACACTTTTTTTATGATAATAATGCAATTATGTCATTACAAGTAACTAAAATAACAGTATATCTCAATTTCTGAAAGCATGACTCGCTTTTATAATGCATTTGCACCAATACAATTTTTTTTTCAAGAAAAATTATTGTTTTAGAAAAACTTGATAATGTTAAAAGATTTTTTTTTCCTTAAACGTAAATAGAAGTATAACATTTTATATAATACTGACATACATTTAGGTGTGCAGTGGCTTAAATATCCAAATACTTTTAGATACTATTTGTCATACAATTAGATAGTTTATGCAACTATCTTGCTTGGATGACAGCATTAGTCAATGACAGCACAAAATGCATCATGTTTTGCATGATAGTGACTGATAAATCAACGACTTTCAGATTTCTTCCTCCACTGATAACATAAATCACGATTTTATCTACTTCTGCCCTTGGGTTTCTGCTTTACTGGAAGTGCATTATTGCTGAGGAAGAGTACAGTACATGATGAACAGAATGTACGGTTTCTTTAAGCGGATAGAGAAACGTTGTCATTGTGTTCCACATTATCTACGGCTCGATTTAATTAATCTGTTCTTGAAAGGCAACTCATGCCCATTACATAATGCGTGTGAGTCTTATATAGGCGTTGCTCTGCCCTCAATCTTTTCTCTGAAGTGGGACTCTCATGAGGCCGTTTTCAGACGCGTGTCTGTTATCTAAATGCGCACACAAATACTGTCTTTAAAATCACTGCACACCGAAGTGCTTCGAAACAATGTTTCCGCAAACCGACGACGACAAACACACGCTCTGCTACACAACCCGTGCTGAACGCACTGACCCCGCTCTGCTCTTCAATATCACCTGGACTATGAGGAACTCCAGCCGCTTCCAAGACGGACATCGCCGCGATGGGACAGGTAAAGATCCTCCTAAAGTATCATTCATTATGCTCGCGTTTTTTTCGTCATCACGACCAAATGAATCCGCTAGAACTGTGACCGATGCTTGTGCAGGAAAGTCAACAAATGCTTGACAGTTGACGAAAGATATACGTCTTATTAGGGGGTCAAGCGCGAAGCGCTGAAACCCTATTGTTTTTGTTAAGATTTTTATTATTATTATTATTATTATTATTATTATTATTAGGGGGTCAAGCGCGAAGCGCTGAAACCCTATTGTATTTGTAAGGATTTTTATTATTATTATTCTGCCGAAGTCACTATTGCCCAGGCCAAACCGTAAGTCCGAGAGAGCTGAAACTTGGTCAGATGGTAGTACTCCGGTACACTACATTCTCACCGAAGATCAGCCAAATCGGCCCATAGGTGGCGCTATTGCGCCAAAACCCAATATTTTGGCCGCCATTTGTACACCGTTTGTCGTAGACTCAAAAAAATTACATATTTGGAATCCTTGGGTCAGCACCAACAAAAGTGGAGTGACCCAGATTTTCTCTACGGTGGACCGTTTTCCCGCTACATCGCGATTTGTCCGAAACCTACTTTTGCGAACTAGTCCTAGGTTTTTTGCCCAATTTGAACCAAACCAGCTCTGAAATGTTCTCTGGACACTAAATATCAATAATTATCAAAAAAAAGTTGAAATTTTTTTTCTCGCACGAAACAGTACACAACAATGTTCAAGGCTAATTGAAGCTAATTGCTAATTGTAGCTATAACTTTTGAAAGGAATGAGATATCCTCACCAAACTTGGTACACATATGTGTAAGCTTAATTTGATGTGACAGTGCAAAACCCGTGGACTTTGGCCACATGGTGGCGCTATAAAGTTTAAAAAACATAAAAATTACTCTAACCTTACAACCATTACTCCAATCAGCTTGAAATTTGGTATGTAGTGTCTTTGACCAAGTTGTCATAACATACTATAAGGACATTGGCATATCTCAAAAAACATGGCCGCCATTAGCCAACAAAAATTGAGCAGCCATTTAACAAGGTTAACGATGAGTGATCAAAACGAAACTCGCTGGGCATGTTCGACTCACGGTCCTTGAGGGCTGTAAGAATTTTGAAAGAAATCGGCCACTAGGGGGCGATTTTACGTATTTTTAGTGTGTAATGGGTTGTGTATTACACAACCCTTTGCGCAACCACACAAAATACATATCATATGATAGGCCTGCTCATACCGAACAGTTTGACACTCAAACCACTGCTGTCACTTACACCGTTCGTTAAATATTCATCAATATAGGAAAAACCTACTTTTGCGAACTAGTCCCTGGTTTTTAGTTCAGTCGCGACGAAACCAGTGTTGTTAGAATCTCTGGACTGTGTAGATCAATAATTATCAAAAAAAAGTGGAACTTTTCACTTTGGCTAGCTGTAACAGGCTAATTTACAAAAGGGGCGTGTCTACACGAACCTACATGCCTGTAAACCAATAAGGAAAACTCAAAACATCACAGAAATCGGTGAGCACATGTGCCATATCAATGTGAAGAAACTTGCAAAATTTTGTGAAGATCAAACCATAGGTGGCGCTATAATAGCAAAAATAGTCCTAAAAACATGCCAAATGGCTTAAAAATAAAGTAAATGTGCTTCATTTAAACACTATTTCACAAATACACTTAATCTACATATCATATGATAGGTCTGCTCATACTGAACAGTTTGACACTAAACCCACTGCTGTCACTCACACCGTTCATTAAAAAACCATCAATATAAACAAAACCTACTTTTGCAAACTAGTCCCTGGTTTTTAACTCAATCGCAACGAAACCAGTGTTAAATGAACCTCTGGACTGAGTAGATCAATAATTATCAAAAAAAAGTTGAACTTTCCATTTTAGATAGCTGTAACAGGCTCATTTATAAAAGGGGCGTGTCTACACGAATCTACATGCCTGTTAACCAATAAGGAAAACCCAAAACATCACAGAAATTGGTGAGCAGATGTTGCATATCAATGTGAATAAACATGCAAAATCTTGTGGAGATTGGGCAATAGGTGGCGCTATAATAGTGGAAATGGTTCTAAAACATGCTAAAATGGCTTAAAAATGAAGTAAATGTGCTTCATTTACACACTTATCACTGAAATGATTTAAAAGTTATTTTTTTCTGTCCATCTTGGATGTTTAAAGGTCTCAAAAACACATTTTCAATATTCTATCATTTTAGCCACTATAACACAGACTTTCAACTGTCACCTACCATTTCTAACCACTAGATGTCACAACAAGACCACTTATTTATTGTTCAAAACATTTGCATATCTTTGTTGTTTTACATTTTTTGAGTTTAAAGTCAGGGAAATTGCATTTAGGATCAATCTGAATCACATTTTGACCTGATGTAAACACTGTTATGCATTAAACATCTAATTTGGTCCCAGTTAACCTCTTCATAATAATTCTAATAGGTAAAACTGGTTCTATAATTAAACACCTTGTTTTAAAACATGTAAAGAAAATCACAACTGTGGCTTCTAGATGGCAGTAACAGAGCACATGATGTTTATTTTACTGCTCTATAGCAAAGAATGTAATGTAATGTTATGTAATGGATTCTGAATCCCAAACTGACATGGCATGAACACAGTTAATCCATTTAAGATCAAATTTAGTTAAAGCTTGTCACACTTTTTACTCTGTAGATTTTTAATTATTTTAATAAAATACAAAATTTTAATTTTATATAGTTAGAACATGCTCAATTATAGAAGGGATATGTTTATGCACACCTAAATGGCTGTAATCACATAAATAAATTACACTGTGGCCACTAGACGGCAGTAGGAGATCATTAATAGCTTATTCACTGCTCTTTTGTCATTTTTATTAAGAAGAGCTAAAATAGCCATAACTCATAAATGAATTAAAATATCTTCACCAAACTTGTTACACATATGCTTAGAATATTTCAGTCTAAGCTCATAGCATAAAACTCGTAGACAATAGCCACATGATGGCGCTATACAATGTAAAATCACTGTATCCGAGTAACCATTTATCTGATTAACTTAAAATTTGACATGTCATGTCTTTGTCCAAGGTGCCGTGACTCGATCTACACATGTTATCATAGGGCTGCTTATACTGTTCACTTTGACATAAAAGCGGTCACTCGAAATGTTCATAAAAAATTTGCCAATATGTAAAAATCTAAGTTGCTTTTCTGGAGTGTTTAATCAAACATTTGTTAGCTCAATCTATAAACTCTAAAACTGTAATCGTATATTTCGTTGTCGAATAAACTACTTACAGGTGTCCTAACTGCTATATGACCTTACCCTGCTAAACCGCTTGACCCCCGTTAATTGCTGCTTGCAGCTATATTTATTATTATTATTATTATTATTCTGCCGAAGTCACTATTGCCCAGACCAAACCGTAAGGCCGAGAGAGCTGAAACTTGGCCAGATGGTAGTACCCCGGTACACTACGTTCTGGCCAAAGATCAGCCAAATCAGACCATAGGTGGCGCTATGGCGCCAAAAAAACACTTTTTGGACATTTTTGGCCGCTATTCGTTCACCGTTTGTCGTAGACTCAAAAACTTTACATTTTTTGAATCCTTGGGTTAGCCCCAACAAAAGTGTATACCACAAATTTTTGCTCTACGACGCACCGTTTTCCCGCTACATCGCGATTTGTCCGAAACCTACTTTTGCGAACTAGTCCTAGGTTTTACACTCAATCTAAACCAAACCAGCTCTCAAATGTTCTCTGGACACTGAATATCAATAATTATCAAAAAAAAGTTGACATTTTTATTCTCACGCGAAACAGTGCACAACAATGTTCGATGCTAATTGAAGCTAAATGCTAATTGGAGCTATAACTTTTGAACGAAATGAGATATCATCACCAAACTTGCTACACACATGCATAAGTTCAATTTGAGGTGACACTGCAAAACCCGCAGACTTTGGCCACATGGTGGCGCTATAAAGCTAAAAAAACATAAAAAGTACTCTAACCTTACAGCCGTTAGTCCGATCAGCTTGAAATTTGGCATGCAGTGTCTTTGACCAAGTTGTCATAACATACTATAAGGACATTGGCATATCTCAAAAAACATGGCCGCCATTGGCCAATTAAAATTGAGCAGCCATTTAACAAGGTTAACGATGAGTGATCAAAACGAAACTCGCTGGGCATGTTCGACTCATGGTCCTAGAGGTCTGTAAGAATTTTGAAAGAAATCGGCCACTAGGGGGCGATTTTACGTATTTTTAGTGTGTAATAAGTTGTGTATCACACAACCTTTTGCGCAACCACACAAAATACATATCATATGATAGGCCTGCTCATACCGAACAGTTTGACACTCAAACCACTGCTGTCACTTATACCGTTCGTTAAATATTCATCAATATAGGAAAAACCTACTTTTGCGAACTAGTCCCTGGTTTTTCACTCAATCGCGACGAAACCACTGTTGTTAGAATCTCTGGACTGTGTAGATCAATAATTATCAAAAAAAAGTTGAACTTTTCACTTTGGCTAGCTGTAACAGGCTAATTTACAAAAGTGTTTGTCCACACGAACCTACATGCCTGTAAACCAATAAGGAAAGCCCAAAACATCACAGAAATTGGTGAGCACATGTGACATATCAACGAGATGAAACTTGAAAAATTTTGTGAAGATCAAACCATAGGTGGCGCTATAATAGCAAAAATAGTCTTTAAATATTGCTAAATCGCTTAAAAATAAAGTAAATGTGCTTCATTTACACACTATTTCACAAAAAACACTCAATCTACATATCATATGACAGGTCTGCTCATACTGAACAGTTTGACACTAAAACCACTGCTGTTACTCAAACTGTTCATTAAAAAACCATCAATATAAACAAAACCTACTTTTGCGAACTAGTCCCTGGTTTTTAACTCAATCGCAACGAAACCAGTGTTGTATGAACCTCTGGACTGAGTAGATCAATAATTATCAAAAAAAAGTTGAACTTTCCATTTTAGATAGCTGTAACAGGCTCATTTACAAAAGGGGCGTGTCTACACGAACCTACATGCCTGTAAACTAATAAGGAAAACCCAAAACATCACAGAAATTGGTGAGCAGATGTGGCATATCAATGTGAATAAACTTGCAAAATTTTGTGGAGATTGGGCAATAGGTGGCGCTATAATAGTGGAAATGGTTCTAAAAACATGCTAAAATCGCTTAAAAATGCAGTAAATGTACTTCATTTACACACTTTTCACTGAAATGATTTATAAGTTATTTTTTTGTCCATCTTGGATGTTTAAAGGTCTCAAAAACACATATTTTCAATATTCTATCATTTTAGCCACTATAACACAGACTTTTAACTGTCACCTACCATTTCTAACCACTAGATGTCACAACAAGACCACTTATTTATTGTTCATAACATTTGCATACCTTTGCTGTTTTACATTTTTTGAGTTTAAAGTCAGGGAAATTGCATTTAGGATCATTCTGAATCACATTTTGACCTGATGCAAACACTGTTATGCATTAAACATCTAATTTGGTCCCAGTTAACCTCTTCATAATAATTCTAATAGGTAAAACTGGTTCTATAATTAAACACCTTGTTTTAAAACATGTGTAAAGAAAATCACAACTGTGGCTTCTAGATGGCAGTAACAGACCACTTATTGTTTATTTTACTGCTCTATAGCAAAGAATGTAATGTAATGTTATGTAATGCATTCTGAATCCCAAACTGACATGGCATGAACACAGTTAATGCATTTAAGACCAAATTTAGTCAAAGCTTGTCACACTTTTTACTCTGTAGATTTTTACTTATTTTAATAAAATACAAAATTTTCTTTTTATACAGTTAGAACATGCTCAGTCATAGAAGGGATATGTTTATGCACACCTAAATGGCTGTAATCACATAAATAAATAACACTGTGGCCACTAGATGGCAGTAGGGGATCACTAATAGCTAATTCACTGCTCTTTTGTCATTTTTATTAAGAAGAGCTAAAATAGCCATAACTCATGAATGAATAAAAATATCTTCACCAAACTTGTTACACATATGCAAGAGGTCAGTCTAAGCACATAGGATGAAACACATAGACATTGGCCACATGCTGGCGCTATACATTATAAAATCACTGTATCTGAGTAACCATTTATCTGATTAACTTAAAATTTGACATGCCGTGACTTTGTCTAAGGTGCCATGACTCGATCTACACATTATGTCATAGGGCTGCTTATACTGGTCACTTTGACATAAAAGCGGTCACTCGAAATGTTCATAAGAAATTTGTCAATATGTAAAAACTGATGTTTCATTTCTGGAGTGTTTAATCAAACGTTTGTTAGTTCAATCTATAAACTCTAACACTCTAATCGTATATTTCATTGTCAAATAAACTACTTACAGGCGTCCTAACTGCTATATGACCTTACCCTGCTAAACTGCTTGACCCCCGTTAATTGCTGCTTGCAGCTATATTTTATTAGTGTATCTGTCTGTATCTCTACAAGTACACTGTAGAAATTATATGTTAACATCTGTTAATGCACCATTAATACAATCAGTTGTGTAACACAAAAAAATGTGTAACAGATAAATTAGGCTACATATGCTGTTCAAATGTTGCACATGTAATTCATATTGACTCATAATGCATTAACATTATTGTATAGTTAACTACTGATTGACACCCTTTTACATTCTTTAACTTCTACACTTTACTACACTACACTGCTATGTAACTAAAACACTTGCCATTAACTATACTGAACAAAATTATAAAGTGAAAACATCTCTGCATTAGAAATCAATGAACAACCTATGCAAAATGTGTATTTTTTTTAAATGAACTTTACCAATAACAACCTCTTAATAAATGCTGTAAAACATAGATCAGATAGTTTGTGTTGTCTGCTCACATAATTATTTCTAATAGTAAAACCATACTGTAATATGAAAATGACCTTTTGTCATTGATTTAATGACATAAGAGAAGAAAACTTTGATTTGCTTTAATAGATGGGATAAAATGACTAATTAACAAGACTTGTGTAAACAAATTCACTTAAAATTATGTTCATTCATTCATTTTCTCTTTGGCTTAGTCCCTTTATTAATCAAGGGTCGCCACAGTGGAATGAACCGTCAACTTATCCAGCATGTTTTACGCAGCGGATGCCCTTCCAGCTGCAACCCAACTCTGGGAAACACCCATACACTCTTGCATTCACTCACATACAGCACGCTACAGCCAATTTAGCTTATTCAATTACCCTGTAACGCATGTCTTTTAGCTGTGGGGGTAACCGGAGCACCCGGAGGAAACTCATGCAAACACAGGAAGAACATGCAAACTCCACACAGACATGCCAAGTTGCCAACTGATTCAGCTGGGGCTCGAACCAGCGACCTTCTTGCTGTGAGGCGATCGTGCTAACTGCAGCATCGTGATGCCTAAAAATTATAGTTTAGTTTAAGTTGGTAGATTTTGTCTACACTTTCATTACTAAATTGAGTAATTTTACATTATATTCATGTTCCTCTTTTAGCAGCAAGGGATAAATGTATAATGATGAAAGACACTACTAGTCTTCCTATAGAAAGGGACAGCCGGCATAAATATGCAAGACAATGATTGAATGTTTTGGAAAGTTTTTTTTTTACTGTGTGATCAAATTTTATGGTTTGACTCTGACTTAAAAACTCAAATTAAAAGTAGATTATAATTTATACTGTGCATTCAAACCCACATATGATAATATGAGTAAAATGGGAGAACAGGGGGTTTCAGAGCAGATCTGATTAGGGTGTGTCTACAGTGAACGCTATTGGCTGGTGGATTACTATGGTAACACACCCTGGCAAAAAATGTCAGATGGCCAATAAATCTTTCTGTGCTCTGTGACCTATGCTCTATATCTGTCTGTGTGTTTATCTGAGACGTCTGCTTCCCCTCCTAGTTTTTTTTTTTTATTTCCACCAAGAGGTTTTCCTGAAATGCTTTCCACTTTTTCTTCTTCTCCTTATGTTGTTTATCTCTTGCGCATGTGTGGCACACTCTCCGTCTCTGGTTATCTGTGTGAAAGTTCAACTCCATTCCTCCAATCCCTTTTAAGGATTCAGGTCTAGCTCTGTTTTATGCCAGCCTTTGTTTATATGTCGTCTTGCCATAGAACAGTTGTTCCCAACCTTTTTTTTTTTGCCTGAGACTCCCTTTCCCCCCAGAAAATATTGTAAGGCCCCCCTCCACATTTAATAATATTATCACTCATATGAGCAAGAACTTTGGCACTGTACCTGGGTCAGAGACTATTTTTGATGAAAGATGAAATAAAACCATAGTTCAGGTAACTATCCTGGTGTTTTCAGTATTGCTAGCATTTCAACCCGAAATGTTTGAAGCTTCCTCACCTGGGTCTAGTATGCTTGGGTCATTACTATTAGCTGATAAAGTCTTTTTTTTTTTTTTTTTGTGGAGTACGAATTACAAATGTGTCCATTATTTGGTCAGCCAGGGGATCAAATGAACTAAGGCAACATGATCGTTCTCCTAATTGTCCATGGCTCAATTTTTTTTTAAATATGACGCTACCTCCTACAGAACTTGCTGAGCCCCCCTTGTGGGCCAAGGCCCCCTTGTTGGGAACCGCTGCCATAGAAGATGGCATCCAATGTCTGTTGAATGCAGTTTCAGCCCATTCTCATACATAGACCCCTCTCATGCTGTCATCTGTTACTGTGTTTAAAAGGCTGTGATGTTACAGGCTGCTTTGTGAATGGATGACATTTACAGTTAGTCAGAATTATTAGCCCCCCTGAATTATTAGCCCCGTTTATTTTTATTTTCCCCAATTTCTGTTTAACGGAGAGATGTTTTCAACACATTTCTAAACATAATAGTTTTAATAACTCATTTCTAATAACTGATTTATTTTATCTTTGCCATGATGACAGTAAATAATATTTTACTTCATATTTTCAGGACACTTCTATTATACAGCTTAAAGCACAGGTGTCAAACTCAGTTCAAAAAGGGCCGCAGCTCTGCACAGTTTAGTTCCAACCCTGATTAAACACACCAAATCAAACTAATTGAGTCCTTCAGGCTTGTTTGAAACCTACAGGTAAGTGTGTTGGAGCAGGGTTGGAACTAAACTGTGCAGGGCTTCGGCCCTCCAGGAATTGAGTTTGACACCCCTGGGGGGGACATTTAAAGGCTTAACTAGGTTGATTAGGTTAACTAGGCAGGTCAGGGTAATTAGGCAAGTTATTGTATAATGATAGTCTGTAGACAATCAGAAAAATATATTGTTTAAAGGGGCTAATAATTTCACCTTAAAATAAGTTTAAAAAAATTAAAAACTGCTTTCATTCTAGCCAAAATAAAACAAATAAGACTTCCTCTGGAAGAAAAAATATTATCAGACATTTTGTGAAAATGTCCTTGCTCTGTTAAACATAATTTGGGAAATTTAAAAAAAAAAACAGGGGCAAAAAAAATTTAAAGGCGGGCTAATAATTTTGACTTCAACTGTATATGTTTCAGTGTGAGAAGAGCAAATTTGCTTGCATGACCATTGCCAGGTTTTGAAAAGAGATCTGGGCAGTTTTATTATTTATGCATTATTAAAATTATAATAGTAATATTAGTTAATGCCGTGTGAGTTCACATGAATTAACAATGAAACTTTATTTACATTAATTAATGTTAACAAAAACGAATAAATACTGTAATAAATGTTTTACGCCCTACCAGTTTTGTTTTTACAGTGGAATACTGGCAACAGTCTGTAGCAAAGCAGTAGCACTGCTTACAGTTGATTACTGTACTGTAGTTCTATACTCACAGCACAACATCTACTGCATACACATGAATGGTACATCATAAATAGTTGTTGTTTTACTCAAATTAATCAGTATTCTTAACTGTTATTAAAAATAGAAAGCAAATCAATTCTTTAGACAAATGTTTTTTATTGTTTTGGCAGCAAACAAATACAACAGAAAATTTCTAAACAAAATTACATAAAATAGCATATATGAATACATTTTCTATTAAACAAAGAGGTTAAATTAATGAACAAATGCAGTGTATGTAGGACTTGTGTGTTGAAGTAGGGTGGGAACGCCAGGAGGTTGACACCAATGGTTTTGGGGGTAAATCAAGTTACATAATAACTAATACTATTACTTTCCTAAGTAACAAAAAACACATTACTTAAAAATAAATAAGTAATAATATTTTAACTACTTTTTAGTTGAATTAATTCGCTTTCTAAAAAATAAATTGCTGAATGAAAATGAACATTAAATCCTGCACTCACTGAGAGAATTTTCTCCCAACAGAAACAGAAACCAAGATTGCGGAGCCTTACATTTCTGCGCTGGAAGTATTCTTATTCTTCTGAACACATTGAGGACAAGTAAAAGGGAATTGTTTGTATCAATGGTCATTTTACTTCACTAATTAGACAAAAAAGTACAAAAGCATTAAACGCATTGCTTTAAACTGTCATTATTCTGCATATACGCCATGTAGAGCTTCATGCAGTTCAGCCTTATTATCTTTAAATGTGAGCAAAATCACCTGTTTGGTCATCACTTTAGACATTACGCTAGAGAATCATTTAAATACAAGCTCTAAAATGACGCGTGTGAAGTAGTAACGGTTTCTGCTGTTCTGACGTCAGCTGCAGAGAGAGGGGTCTGGATGCAGTACTGGTGCAGTGCAATCTGAGCTGCATCCAATGCTTTTTGATGGGCTTACCTAACTCCACCCCTAACCCTACCCATCACAGCGACGTCACTCACTCCATTGACTGCATTGTGTCTGACATTGCATTGCTGAGTGATGCAATCTCAGCTTGCATCATAAAGGCTGCATCCAGATACTAATGGCAGCAGACGTGAATGAATGGCGGAAGAAAGTAGTTCCTTATACAAAAGGGTTTTTGAAACTCTCAGTGTTAAATTTTCTTTTTTATATAAACAATTATGCCGTCGAACTGTTGTATAAAGGCAATATCACAAGATTAGCAGTGCGATATGGCTGTTTATCATCATTGGTGGGAAAATAAGTGACATTTGTGTTTAGAATAAGACAGACAACCTGTGTGTGTGCGTGTTAATGCCTAAACCCTTAAAGCATCAGAGGAGACGGAACAATGATTGCTGAACAGTAATTGACCATTTATGATCACAGTTACTACCTGTAGTTTTACAGTAAAATACTGTTTCTGTTTATTACAGCAAACACTGGCTATTTTTGAGTTATTTACTTCATATTCTAAAGCAAGGGTTACAGTGTACAATTTAAATAACTGCCACAGAGAAGACATCTAACAATCTAAGCCCACCTCCACCCCCTTCCTCTTGGAAGGACATCTATTTTCATTCATTCATTCATTCATTCATCCATCCATTCGGGAAATACCTAACCTCTAACCATCAGTTTCCAGTCATTGCTAAGGTGCGTGATTCATATTTGTCTCCATATGCTGCACTCCAGTCTGTAAAAGACAAAGGGCCCTATCATACACCCGGCGCAATGTGGCGCAAGATGTTTCATTCGTTAGTTTTGAAACGAATATTTGCGCTTAACAAACGTAATTAATTATTTAGAGGCTAATTGATGTCTGTGCGTAAAGGTTTCCCTATCCAAGAGCCAAAGTGAAAGTAGATCCATTATCTCTCATTCTCACGCAGTAGATGCTCTGTTTTACTGTTTTCTGTTAAAAAAAAACTGTTAACTGTTAGCTAGTGAAATGCTCAGTTTTCCCACTTAGACTTACTTTACGTCCTGTAAATAGCGAATGCGCTTATGGCGCGATGCAGCTGGCTCTTAAAGGGAATGGGAGATAAGACTCTGATTACTTTATTCTCAAAACACACCTATAACTCATTGAGAAAATACACTCAACCCTTTTAGACCATGCGCCACGGCGCAAAGCAGATTTTCCCATCCCTAAATTAGCAAAAATGCATTCTGACACGCCCTGAAAGCGTTTTGTGCTCTGCGCATGGACCGTCAAAATAGAGCCTAAAGACACAACCAACAGAACTCTACATGCTTGCTGAACTCCAGCAATGCACAAGATGTTCTCCAATGTTCTTCAGATAAATCTCCACTGATGCTCTTGTGTTTCCTTCTTTTGCCTGTTGTGTGTTCAATACTTGAAAAAGAAACACCTGCCACAGACAAGGCATCTAGATAACTATCTAAGCCCACCACCAGCCCATTCCTCTTGGAAGGACATCTATTTGTCATTCATTCATCTATTTAGGAAACATCTAACCAGACCATCAGTTTGCTTTGTTGCAGTCATTGCTGTGGTGTGATTCCCATTTCTCCAAATGCCCCATTTTAATCTGCAAACGAGAAAAACAAGACTAATAAAGCTCTACTGGCTGATCGTCAGCAATAAACCAAATGTTCTCCAGTGTTCTTCAGATGTATATTTACCACTCCGCTTTTTAGTCTCCCTCTTCTGCTCCACTCCAATCTGCAAAAGTCAAGGACAGCACCAACAGAGCCCAACCTACTGGCTGAGCTCCTGCAATGCCTAGTTTATTCACTCCACTCTGTAAAAGACAAAGACAACATCAACAGAGCTTTACCTGATTGTTTATTATTATCTATCCATCCATCCATCCATCCAAAGGAAATACCCGGCTGTACCTCATTTATAATGATGCACTTGTCATTACTGAGGTCTGTTTCCCTGTTCCTCCACATGCTCCTTGCCAATCTGTCAAAGAGAAAGATGTCAAGTCTTTAATTATTCTTAATACATTTCTTTGGAAACTAACTCCATTGGTCAGTCGGTTTAAGCTGTTCTACCTGCTTCCTGAGCTCCAGGTCTTCCAGTATATCTCCACCACTGTTCCCCTTGTCTCAGGGTCTCAGTCTCAGTGTCTCAGTCTAGTCTCAGGGGTGTTGCTAGACATAAAGATCTACTGGGGAACTCCAATATAAAGACAACTATAGTGATATAAGATTATCTAAACAAATATTTTGTGTGAATTTTAATAACATGAGAGTTCTAGATAACACAAATCAAACATGTACAGAATAATCTTCTGTCTGAGACCTGACTCTGATGGCAGAGAAATAATGTTATCAAGCCTTACTTCCCTGACTCATCATCTCTCCTTTATGCTTCATATAGAAAATCATCTTACAGGAGCCATGTTTAGTCAAAACATGATCATCATTTTACTTAAACATTCGTTCTGCCGACTTGCAAAACTTACTGAGTGCCGACCTCACTGCATTAAAGGCCGTTACGTCGGTTACACAATGTATGAATAGCGCATATTATTTTCAGCGTGCGTGTTAAACAACCGGGATTTATTCCAGGAGCAGAATCGGTGGTGCGTGAGGCGCTCAAGAATAATTTTCTGCACAGATGCCTCAGTTTGTTTTCAATTAAACTACATTGCTTTATTTACTACATTGCCCCATTTACTGGAGCATGTGCCCCCTTAATGGGGTCTAGCGACACCCCTGGTGAGTCTCCTGCTCCTGATGCTCTTGTGAGTTTCTCTTTTCCACCTGTTGTGTGTTTCTTGACTACAATTTAAACAACAGCCAAAAAGAAGACATCTATCTAACAATCTATGCCCACCTCCACCCCCTTCCTCTTGGAAGGACATCTATTTACCATCTGACCAGCCATCCAGCAATCAATCCATTCATTATTCTATCCATCCATTAATACAAAAAAGACCTAACCAGACCATCAGTTTGTAGTCTTTGCTGAGGTGGGATTCCCATTTCTCCACATGCCCCAGTCTAATCTGCAAAAGACAAAAACAAGACTAACAGAACTCTACTGGCTGATCTCCAGCAATAAACAAAGTGTTCTCCAGTGTTCTTCAGAATAATATTCACCATTGCGCTTCTGTCTGTTGTGGTTCCATTACCTACAATGTAAATAACTGCCACAGACAAGACATCTATCTAACAATCTTTGCCCACCACCACCCCCTTCCTCTTGGAAGGACATCCATCCATGCACACATCCATGTGTTTTTCTGTTCCTCCACATGCTCCATGCCAATCTGCCAAAGAGAAAGATGTGAAGTCATTAATTAATCTTAATACATTTTTTGCATACAAATGGCATTGTTCAGTCTGTTCAAGCAGTTCTACCTGCTTTCTGAGCTCCAGGTATTTCAGTATCTCTCTACTGTTCTCCTTGTGAGTCTCCTTCTTCTGCTCCACTCCAACCTGCAAAAGACAAAGACAGCCCCAACAAAACCCTATGTGCTGTTTTCCACCGATGCTCTTGTGAGTCTCCCTCTTCTGCCTGCTCTCTCTTCATTACCCGAAAGAGAAAAACCCAACAAAACCAAGGCCTAATTACTACCTATACCAACCACCACTCCTGTATCTTTAAAGGACGTCCATCAATTCACTCGTCCATCTGTTTTTTTTAAAGAAATTCCTGACCATTCATTTCCAGCTGCTGAGGTGTGTGATTCCCTTTTTCTCCATGTGGTCCATAAAAATCTGCAAAATACAATAGAAAAAATGTCAAGTCTTTAATTAATCTTAATACATTTCTTTGGAAACTAACTTTATTGTTCAGTCTGTTCAAGCAGTTCTACCTGCTTACTGAGCACCAGGTCTTCAAGTATATCTCCACTGTTCCCCTTGTGAGTCTCCTTTCCCTGCTCCACTCCAACCTGCAAAAGACAAAAGCTGCGTCCCAAATGGCACACTATACACTATGAACTTATACACTATGTACTTATGCACTTACACACTCAACAGTATAATGTATGAATGTAGTGTCGTCCCAAATAGAAAACTAACGATTATTTACTAACTAGAAATTCAAACAGTTTTCCAGATAATGTTTAACAGTTGCCAAATCAGTGAAACAAACGACCAAAATATCAAAATACCTGCTATCAGTATAACCACAATTACCTTTGGGAAGCAGCATAATTACTCTCATAAAAGATTTTTGCTTTCATAATCCAAAATAAAGTAATCCAACTGAAGCACCTAATATCTCCACACCTTCCGCTACATGATCAAAACTGTGGCTGTTGTGTGTGTGAAGTGTCCAACAGTCCACACTTAAATAAGTGCATCATCCGGGAATTTAAAGTGCACTCAATCTTGTAGAGTTTTCAGTGTGAAAGCAATACTTACACTATTTATATTATATAATGCCATCAAATAGTGTATAAGTATGCGATTTGGGACGCACCTCATGTCTCTCCTAATGTGATATCTCCTGGTTCCTCGTCTGGTCTTCATCATGTTTTCCATCTGTGGTATCTGTCTCCAGTCTCCAAGCCTGCACAATCAAATATCCAGTTTATGTTCATGAACTTATCATCTGCATCAATATACTCACCTGCTTATACTCACTTGCCATCCTATAAATAAACATTGTTTCTATTGCTCCCCTGAAACCCGTCCCTTCTGTGACACTCACTCTGTAAAAATTATTAAACTGAATAATTTTAAAATGTTTGATCAAGTTGATTTAATTCAACTTTAAAATGTACGTCTGTACCTCATTTATTACAATGTACTTGTCATTACTGAGGTCTGTTTCCCTGTTCCTCCACATGCTCCATGCCAATCTGCCAAAGAGAAAGATGTCAAGTCTTTAATTATTCTTAATACATTTCTTTGGAAACTAACTCCATTGTTCTGTCTGTTTAAGCAGTTCTACCTGTTAGCTGAGCTCCAGGTCTTCAAGTATATCTTCACTGCTCCACTTGTGAGTCTCCTTCTTTTGCTCCACTCCAACCTGCAAAAAAAACAAAGACAGCCCCAACAAAACCCCACCTGCTGTTCGCCAACATTTAGATAAATGTCCACCAATGCTCTTGTGAGACTCCTTCTTCTGCCTCTCCATTAGCTGAAAAAGAAAAAAACAGACACAGACTAGACCTATCTAACTATCTATTCCAGTGGTTCTCAAACTGTGGTATGTGAGCTTTCTTTTAGTGATACGTGGAGAAATCACTGAATAATAATTAAAAATATATGAACACTCTTACCCTTTGACACATGCAATAACACATATGTGATCAGCATTGGCTGTTCCCTGTACTGTATGATCACACCGTTGTGATTAGTACGTTTAGTGCATCACATCATCAGATGCTAAGAATCTAAAAAACTGTGGAGCTCTCGAGCAGATAAGACCTACCGAGAAGTGCTTTTGCAGACCAGACCTGCTGGCATTTCAGTTACTGCAAACTCAGGAATTTCCTTATGCTGCATCCTTGTTAATATGTTAACATGTTTGTTCATAGTTATATAAAATAATGCATGTTTTCGATATCTAACCTAAAGTCATTTGTTTTGTAAATAGCCAAGCGATGTGGCTTTTGATTTAGTTTCTTTTTCAGATTTAAATGAATCTGGATGTGATTCAAATGGTGCGGCCGCAGAACATAGACTTGAGTAAATTTGCCATGTTTGAAGCTTGGAGAAACACAAAAATTAAAGTTAGCTTCTGTGTCCACAGAAAAAAAAACCTGCGAACCTTACCCATGTCGGCCTGAAGTAGTGGTCTGGTTGACGCAAACTCCTCTCAGTCTACCAACCTGAGAACATAACAAATAATAGCACTCTGCTATTATATATGGGCTACTTAATACATTACCTAGAAATATATATATATATATATATATATATATATATATATATATATATATATATATATATATATATATATATATATATATATATATATATATATATATTCAAAATCCTAAAACTGACAAGTCGACAATACTCTAAAAAGACGTGGAAAAGCTAATTTAATAATCTGAAACGATAGGACAGAGAAAAATACTAAAATCTAAAGTGACCTTCAGCAAAAATACGTCGAAACAACCAAACATAATAAGCTAAAATTTGACTTTTATAAGGATCTTCACATACCGCCTAATGTCCGCACTGGTCAGACACTCTGCAGCTGCAGCTCACACTGGCTGCTCAACGTCATCGACCGCTTTTCTAACACATTCTTTTTAGAACGCCACTGACTTTGATAACCACGGCAACGCCACCGCGCCGCCATATTCAATTACCTTAGAGGTGCAGTGACATAATGCCAACATGATAATAAAATCACTTTCCTATCATAACAAAGTTGAAAACACGTAAATAATAATTACAAAAAATATACATATTTAAATGAAAATGATTTGTATATTTATATATAATGATCTTGTATAAGTTATACAAGTTAAATGACCACAAAGATCTTCAAGTGGAAAATTATCAAAGTAGCAATTAGTAGCCAGCCTGCGCTTGTCCCATGTGTTTAAAGAGATTAATCCTCCTGACCTGCTGACTGGAGACTCTCACCCTTTTACCCCTTCTCTCTCCCTCCCTTCATCACCCATTTTTTGTCATAAAAATAAGAAATGTAGTGAGTTTTAAAGAGTGATAAAAATAAGTTGTGTTTATTTTAGAAATATCATGCACTTTCTTCAATAACATGCATTATGCACAATGATATTTTGTATGATTCCCTATTCACCCACAAGATGGCCCTCCTGTCCTGCTGTCATACTGAACCGTTATGGAGGATCTCCCTCTCAGATAAGATAAGCAGCAGGATATCCCTTGTATCTGCAGCATCTGCAAAACACACTCCCTAAAAATACACTAGCTGACACTTCACTACAGGCTTTAATTTAAGCTTGAAACTAGTTTTGTGGACAAATAGGTTACTAGCTTTAAACTGTTGAACGTTTTGATTTCTAAAAGTTCCAATTTCATTTTGTTGTTGCAGTATGTTTTGAGGATATCTGCTGTTTACTCTCATGAACATGCCTTTTCAGCCAGTTCTTGTGTTTTTTATTATATTTTTTATTGTTTACTGTACTTTGTTGTTTGTACTTTCTTGTAGGCGCTTTGGGTTTTAGAAAAGCGTGTTATAAATAAAATATATTATTATTATTATTATTATTATTATTATTATTATTATTATTATTAGTTCTTATAAGCTTTTCATCCCAGGCCCATAGCCAGCCTATTTTTCTTAAAAAGTGGAATTTTTTGCAGTTATTCACTTCATTTTCTGTTCATTTATGTGGTTCAAATACCACATTTTTGTAACATGTTAAGCGCTTATCTTTGCAGTGTTAGCTTGTCGGATGGTGATCATAACCACACTTTTTAAAAGCAACAAAAATATTTCCTACAAGTTTGTCAAAGTGCTTACCATACTATTTTACCACAAAGGGTTACAAAAAGTAAATTTTTATTAATAATGTAATGATAATTACATTCAGAAATTAGAATTTTACATTAAAAATGTAGAATAAAGTATGTAAAATACTTATTTTTAAAATCCAAATTTATTATCCATTATTAACAAAAATTAAAACTATTAAAAATTACTAAAAACATAAATAACATACTGACCAGCTCATTTCAATAGTCAGAATTTGTAAATTTGAATAATTAAACATTAATTAGTCCTAAAGCCTTCTTCTATCAGTTATTTTCACAATTTATGATGGTATACTATGAAAAAAGGGACAAATTAGTTTATTTAGGAGATAAATTCTGGACTTTGTCATTGGGTGGTGGGGGGTGGGGGTCTTTCGAATTACCCGAACCCCCCTGGCTATGGGCCTGCATGTTACAGGCAATCATTATGACTAAACATATACAGATAGGAAGCTAAAATACTATAATATCAGTTGTAAATATTGTACAACCTTATTAAAATAAACCTGCATAGATATAAAGACGTCTCAAATTAAAATGAGCAATTCACTTGTATAATTTGAATTTATACGTCAGTGCTCAATGGTAAAAGCATATTGGTCTGAGAGAAACCTAATTCAATTCTCCGTATGTTGCAGAATTGACAATAATACTGACTTTGACTTATTATTATTGATATTACTGTTATTATTATTATTCTATGGAAGTTATTCAGTCATTACAGCATTTCTCATTCCTGGACCAGTGCTCTCTATATGTGCTTACAGTGCAGACTCCTTCAGTAATGGGTTTAGCGGTGAAAAAGAACAGAACGTTCAAGTCATTCACCTCGCTGTGCCCCTCAGCGCACGCCTCCTCGTGCACGCTCTCCGCCTTTCTATTGGTCGCTTCCTCGCAGTCGAGGGGCTTTGATTGGACAATAACACATCAACATTCACTACCCATGTGCGCTTCATGTGAACAGGAGATCTGTTTTTCTCAAACTTCTACGAAAAACTAGGAACTTCTTGTTTGCCCCTTCCTTATTTCTTTTTTATCAGACCACATCATTGAGTTGTTTTACGGTACACTAACACACAACAAATGCATTGCAGCATTATGTGCAATGTAAGTTGTGCAATTTGTGCGCCCATTCACCCAGTTTCAATATGATGAGAAATACTTGCTGAGAGCCCTTACATGTTTATATGAAATGAAACGTGAATTACTCTGTATTGTACACATGATTATCATTAGTAAAAGCCATTAACCACCTGAAATAGTCATGTTTTGGTCTAAAAAAAAAAACGTTGAGTAGCATATTCAGGTTAAAATAGTCCGCTGTTTGGTCATAAACTAGTAGCCGGTGGCATAAATGATTATTCTAGTTACCTTTTTTCATTAAGTGTGATATTACTTATAAAACTCGGCTACATTGAGTAATTTCATTGCAAACATAAATCTGCTCAGACGATTTCTTAATTCACTATGTTACCACAGTGTCTGTATTTATGCAACTGCTATTTAATCGATGCTTCATCCTGAAACCACCGAGTTGTTTTGGTAGGGAGGTGTTTTGGCGTTTTTTAGTGCGCGTTTGTTGCTGGCGTTACGGTACAGTCGGTCATTGATATCGCTCAGCCGATATGACATACATCCCGAGCATCCGGGATACGAAACGAGAGACGCCACTCGCGGCTTGGAGTAGGGGTCCTCAGCACGGAGGATGGCAAGGCGGATAGACTCCATGGCGGTTGGCAACAACTGGAATGTGAGTGGACAGGAGAATGCAGACGGAAGTGACGAATCAGGAAATGAAGTAGGAGATATGGAAGTAGTTTGCGGGAACTATGAAAAATGGGACATGGTTAAAAACAACAAACGGAAAAAGAAACGAAGAAATAAATCTGATGAAAGTGATTCGGATAGATGCTCAGCCCTAGAGGAAACGGTGACAGTGGAATACAAGGTATTTGCTAAACCTGTGCAAGAAGGGGACACATTTGGAGGTATGAATCCGATACAACTAACCAAAACACTGCATAAGGAAATAGGTATAATAAAGAGTGCAAAAATCTTGAGAAACGGATCGATACTGATTTTCTGTAAAGATGAAAAACAGCAAGCTAAAGCAATTAAGGTGAATAAAATCAATGGAAAAAAAGTAGAATGTTCCAAGACAAACGGGAAAAGATATGTTAAAGGCGTTGTGACAGGAATTCCTGTCAATGTTTCGGCAGATGAAGTGAAAGCAAGCATAACAAATGCAAATGTGGTCGAAGCTAAACGCTTAAGAACAAACAGAAATGGAAGTGCTTGTGATAGTCTTTCTGTTATGGTCACATTTGATGAGGAGACACTCCCGAAAAAGATATTAATCGGGTATATGTGCTATGATGTAAGACTGTACATTCCCCCGCCCCTTCGGTGTTATAAATGTCAGAGATTTGGACATATAGCAGCTTTTTGCAAGGGAAAGCAAAGGTGTGGTAAATGTAGTGGGGAACACGAATATGGAAAATGTGAAGAGGGTGCAAAGTTGAAATGTTGCAACTGTGGAGGGGATCATAGCTCAGCGTATCGAGGGTGTGAGGTTAGCAAAAGGCAGGCAGAAGTACAAAGAGTAAAAGCTGTTCAAGGAATCAGCTATGCGGAAGCATTAAAAAAGGTTCCAGAAATTATGACTGTGTCTAAACAAAATGAAAACAGGAACAAAAATACAGAGACATGTCAAAAATGTGAACAACTGAAAGCGGAAACTCTGATAGTGAGCAAAAATGATTTTGTAATATTCATGGCAGAGATAATAAATTGTTCCGCTCAAACGAAAAGTAGGAATGAAAGAATCAAAATAATAATCAAATCAGCAGAAAAATACCTGGATGTGAAGGATCTGCTCTGGGAAACGGTTAGGGACATCTTAAATGAAGATACACAATCATCCCAGCCTGGGGGAGGAACGTCTTAAATGTTAAACGTTCTACAATGGAATGCAAGAAGCTTAATTGCGAATGGCCAAGAATTTAAAAAATATATTGATAATATTATAGAGAAACCTAATATAATATGCATACAAGAAACATGGTTAAAACCTCAATTAGATTTTAATATTAAGGGATATAATATAGTTAGAAATGATAGGAATCATAGCAGAGGAGGAGGAATTGCAACATTTATAAAAAGCGGAATGAAGTTTAGGATAGAACAAATAAATACAAAGTATGAATCAATTTTAATCAAGGTATGGACGGATAGGGGATGTATAGACATTATTAATTATTATAATCCCTGTGATAAATTAAATCAAAACATATTAGAAGAAGTAATGGGTGTACGACAAGACAGTGTTTTATGGTGTGGGGATTTTAATTCACATAATTCATTATGGGGGAGTAATAGTAATGATGCAAATGGGATTCTTCTTGAAGAATTTATAGATGAAAAATATTTAGTTTGTCTAAATAATGGTGAAGGCACACGGTATAATTGTTTTAAAAATACAGAAAGCGTACTAGACTTAACATTTATTAGTAGTTCATTAGCAGCGGTTAGCACATGGAAAGTACTCAAGCACAATACAATAGGTAGTGACCATTACCCAGTAGTAACTAAAATTGGATTAAAGATAATGTATGAAAAAGAAGATAGAATTCCAAGATGGAAATTGGAGAAAGTAAATTGGAAAGAATTTCAAGAATTATGTGATAAGAGAGTTATGACAATACAAATAATAAACCAGAGAGATGTAAACATTTTAGATAATAAAATTGTTAATGAAATAATTCAAGCAGCCGAAGAAATAATACCTAAAAGTAAAGGAGTTGGTTGTACTAAAAATGTACCTTGGTGGAATAATGATTGTAAAGCAGCTATTAAAGCGAGAAATAAAGCATTTAGACATCTTAAAAAACACCATTCACTGGAAGCTATGATCATGTATAAAAAGGCTCAGACAATATTAAGAAAAACTATTAAAACACAAAAGCGTATATTCTGGAGAGAATATTGCAATAGTCTTGGACGAGAGGTACAATTATCAGAGGTGTGGGGTATGATTAGAAGAATGGCAGGTGTTAGACGAAATTATGAATTACCAGTGTTACAGTATGGCGATATAGTAGCGATCAGCAACCTAGAAAAGGCGGAACTATTAGTCCAACATTTTAGAAATGTACATAGTTCAGATAATCTCTCTGAAGAGGCTAGGAAATGCAGAAATACTACATTAACTAAACATCCTGATCTTTTAAAGAAAGTAAAAACAACCGAAAATCCTTTAGATTTACAGTTTAATATGTTTGAATTAAAACGAGCAATCATTAGCGCAAGACAAACTGCCCCAGGTAAGGATGAAATATGCTATAAAATGTTGTCACACATGTCAGAGGCATCACTAGAAATAGTACTAAATTTATTTAATCAAATTTGGGATATGGGTCAATTACCTATAGCATGGAAACAATCTATAGTAGTACCTATACTTAAACCAGGGAAAAATCCATCAGATCCTTCTAGCTATAGACCCATTTCACTGACATCCCACTTATGCAAAATAATGGAAAGAATGATTACAGAAAGAATTACATATTTTTTAGAAAGCAAAAACCTTTTTTCTCCATATCAGAGTGGGTTCCGCAGAGGCAGAAATACTATGGACTCAGTATTATGTTTGGAATCAGACATCAGGAAAGCACAGACTAACAAAGAAGTTGTGATAGCTATCTTTTTTGATATAGAAAAGGCATACGATATGCTTTGGAAAGAGGGATTGCTGATTAAATTAAAATCTTTAGGAGTCACTGGCAAAACATATAATTGGGTCATGGATTTCTTATTTGGAAGAAAAATACAAGTTAGGGTAGGAAAAGAATATTCACATGAATACACAGTGGAAAATGGAACTCCTCAAGGTAGTGTTTGCAGCCCATTATTGTTCAATATAATGATAAACGACATTTTCTCTCAGATTGAACAAAGTATAGGAAAATCATTGTATGCAGATGATGGGGCACTATGGATTAGAGGTCGGAATGTGTCATTTGTACAAAAGAAAATACAGAATGCAATATTTGAGGTAGAAAAATGGGCAAATAAATGGGGATTCAAACTATCTGTTGCAAAAACTCAGGTCATCTGTTTCTCAAGACGACATAAAACCATATCACTCGCTTTAAAACTATATGGACAACCACTAGAACAAGTAAAAACTGTAAGGTTTCTTGGGGTTTGGTTCGATGAAAAGCTGACATGGAAGGATCATCTGAATAAAATCACAGAAAAAAGTAAAAAGGTTATTAATGTACTTCGTTGCCTGTCAGGGCAAGAGTGGGGAGCGAGTAGAACATCACTACAAAATATATACTGGGCCCTCATGAGATCTGTTTTTGATTATGGATGTATAGCTTACATGTCGGCAGCAGAGTCAAACCTCAAAAAATTAGATGTATTACAAGCACAGGCCCTTAGAATCTGTAGTGGATCATTTAGAACCTCACCAGTTTCATCTATGCAGGTTGAAATGGGAGAAATGCCCTTAAGCATTAGGAGAATGAAATTAATGATGGCATATTGGGTTAACATTCAGGGACAAATTGAATCACATCCAACAAAAAGAACATTACTAGAATGTTGGGAGCATGAGGAAACTAATTTCATAAGTTTCGGATGGATAGCTGAGGCAAAAGCCAGAATAATTGGATTAGATCAACTGCAATACTGTAAGGCAGTCCCAATCCCATATATTCCGCCATGGTTTTTTCCATTACCTAAAGTAGATTTCAATATACAACAGGAGTTAAAAGATAACAATAATATTCTTCCAACAAAATATATAGTGCAGAATTATTTGGAAAAAAAATTATAAAGAATCAATATTTTTATTCACAGATGGATCTAAAGACCCACAAACAGGCCATACAGGCGCAGCAGTGTATATCCCAGTTAATCAATACCATATTAAGAAAAGAATAACTAATAATATATCAGTATATACAACAGAGTTAATTGCAATACTAATTGCCCTGCAGTGGATTGAGGAGAATGACATAAATAATGTAGTAATTGCATCAGATAGCTTTTCATCACTGGAAAGTATAAGATCTGGAAGGTCTTCATACAGAATGGATATTCTTAATAATATACTCAGTAAGACATATTATATTAAAATGAAGGGCAAATCAGTATATTTCATTTGGGTTCCTGCTCACGTAGGTGTGGAAGGTAATGAGAAGGCAGACTTTCTGGCCAAACAAGCTCTTAGAATTAGTAAAGTAAATCTAGAAGTCCCATTGAGCAAAGCAGAAGCTAAAATCATGATAAGAACATATGCACAATCAATATGGCAAGTACACTGGGATAACATTGATACAGGTAGACATTTATATAATATACAGAAACAAGTTGGAACTGGGAGGAAGGAGAACAGAAATCGTAGGGAAGGAAGTATTATAACTCGGATGAGAATAGGTCACACTGGACTCAATCATACATTACATAAAATAGGGAAACACCCAACTGGGCAATGTAAACATTGTAATCAACAAGAAACAATAGAACATATTTTATTTCACTGTAGTAATTATAATAAAGAACGAAACGATCTTATTCAGTCAGTTAAAAAGAGCAATCTTCAGCATTTTACATTGGCAGGTTTATTAGGAAACAAATCTAGTGAGGTATATAATGATATAATAAAATTTATTAAAGAAACCCAGTTAGAGGAAAGAATATAGAGATAATATCAGAAGAATTGTTAGTCCACCCCATCCCCCATTTTTATTACATTTTATTAGTATTATAATATTTTTTTTTTTTTTTTTTTTTTCTTCCCTCTCTCCCCCTCCCCTCACAATTTCCTCCCCCTTTCTCTCCCTTCATGTAATTTATACACTTCAGAAAGTATTCAACTAGTTCCATACTCCATTCCAGTCGGTGGCGGTAATGCACCTATAAGTCTGGTTGCCAACCGCCAGTAAAACCCAAAGAAGAAGAAGAAGAAGAAGACATACATCCCACCGTGACCAGCTCAGTCCGCTCAGAAACAGCACAGGAGGTGAAGATTGAGGAACCGGGTCATGATAATACAGCCAGGATGAGCTCCTCAGAAGACATCATAATGGCGATTCCCAGAGAGCTCACACAAAACCCGCTGCGGAAGATATGGATGCCCTGCAAGAACGGGCTACCGGAAAAACACATTTCTCAAAAGAGAGGTATTTCACGTTTTACTCGCCTTCACATTTCACAACTGTGAGCAGAGACAATACGGCAAGCTGTATCAGTACATGATGTACGTTTGAGATTTTAGGATATTAACCAAAATCCCGCGTAATTTACGGTACACGCTTGTTGACTCATGCAACTGCTCAATATTAATATCTAATTTACGTACAAATTTAGCAAGGTTGGTGAGTTATATATTTAATGTTTAGAGGGAATTTAAAGTTACTGGTCGAGCAGTGAATGTCTTCGGTTCGGTAATTGTGCATATTTTGTGTGTATATAGTTTCTCACCGTATGATTACCTAGTTAACTCAGATGTGATGTAACATCTTTTATTTCCGCTTTATAGAACTGCATTTAGTTGAAGCTCAGTACTGTAAGTGAACTCGGTGAACCCTGGGTAAGAATGCATATAAGATGAGAATGATGCAACCAGGATGCGCCGAAGCTTGCTCAGACAAACCGGTTAAATAAAGTACAGTAAGCTACCTTAAAGCTCTAATATAAGCTCTAAATAGTGTTAACAACAGCTGAATATGGAAAATGGCAAGAGTAAACACCGAGTGCCTGCAAGTTAAACGTGCCCAGTGTGTGACAACAAAAAGGTAGTGCTGTATCACCATCAGCTCGCTAGCCTCACCTTTTATTTGGGTGTTTACACCATTATATCATCGTCAGTTCAGCATCACGAGTCTATCAGCTGAATATGTTGCACTGTGAGATACATGCACCACTCCAGTGTGTTTTCAGCACCGGTACATAGCTCCGTTCATTGTGTTTCGTCGCTCGCGTTCTATTGGCTGAGCCCTGACAGGAGACGCTTTCTGATTGGTCGACGGCGTATCAACATTCGCGGCCCATGTGTGCAGCGTGTGATTCTGATCAGCTTATTGTCCCCCTGACGATAAACATCACGACCGAGAAGTTGACCCAGTGTTCACGTTTTGATAAACACAATACATCTTTCTCTTAGAGTATGGCTGTTTTCCTGACTATATGTTTTTTTCTATCATCACACTAAAACTACACAGATGGTACACGCTGTATTATATTATTTCTAAACCAAATGTGTTTCAAATTAACGTTAGCAAGTGTGTGAACTGACTGTTTTTGAAGGTGTTTTTGAAAATATTCCAGTGTTGACAATTCTGTTTGGTTTTCTGCTTTCTTATATAGGATATACTTAATTTAAAATTTATTTTTTAACTTTTATTTGAATTAGTGTACAATTAGTGTTTTTGTGTAAAAATGTAAAACATGTCTGCTTAATTAAACCCTGGTGCATGTTTACAGAATATCAAAGCAACATTAATCAAGGGCAAAACAAACCAAACAGTTGAAACAAAGGAGAGCCACCATTTTCTCTTCACAGTCACATTACAGTTCTACACAGGTGTCTCCTTAAAGGGGTTGTTCTCCAGAAAATGTAAAAAGATACCCTTCTTCACGGGTGGTTGAGATTTCTTCTGCTGAACGCAAAATATATTTGAAGAAAGCTGTTTGGAAAAAAATGTGAAAGTCAATGAGTGCAGCCTATTGTTCAACAAAACCCTGTGTTAAACAAAAGAAGAAACTCAGATATGTTTTGAACAAGTAAAAGGTGAATAAATGATAATAGAGGTTTCATTTTTGGAGTAACTATCTCATTAAACAGATCCTCCTTTATGTGGGAAATTTAATTACACATTTCATAAGCTCTTCATGGGTTATAAATGATAAGAGTGGCATTGCATGTATACTCAACTAGTTTACCTTTGCACACAGCATTATTTCAGTGATTTTTAGTAATTGTTTTTTATCTTTATGTGGTGTTATTTTTTTATATTGTGTTTTCCTGTTTTGGTGTGTGGATCAATTGTGACCTTTGTTGTTTATCAATCCGTAACCCGCACCCCCCTCTTATTATTATTATTATTAATAATATTTTGTTTTGGTCTGTTTGTTGTTATTGTAAGTATTGTACTTTGTATATATACGTTGAGAAGCAGTAGGGGTTATTTTGTTTTCATATATAGTCAGGGCGGTAGGAGTAGTTTTTATATACATATATTTTTTAATCATTTTGTTTGGTGTATTTAGTTTCATTTGCTGTTTAGGTAGGGGATATATTTTTATTTATTATTTTTGTGTGGGTCTTGCATTTGGCTTCACGTTTTGAGTGTTTTAAAAAAGAAAAAGACAAATAAACGCATCTGACTCCAAGGGTTTATAAAAGGGATTTTATTTGTCCAGTATTCTTTCATGTTACGCCCTTGACCCTAGACGGAGATCGTAACAATATATCACTGGCTATATCATTATAGGTGTTTACCTTTTAGTGTTAATAAAATATATAATTGTCTGATAAATTAAAGATTATTTCCATCAAAGGAGTTTATGCTTGAAGGAAGACAACATGATGGCAATGTGAGTTTTTCATTATTAAAAAAAGAGGACTTCAAAATTTTAGTTTGTAATGATTTTGTGAAAAGAAAGATCTAGGTGTCCCACAATTTCCTTGTTTTCTTTTTGCCTTTTTTGTAATCAAAATAATTGGCCTATATTCTGTAAATTGGCTTCTGAAGATAAACAGTTATTTGTATCAGCCTAAATTTTCATATAAGTGCATGTGAAGTAGTTTTATTAGGTCCAAAATGACAGTGCGAGTGCTATGTGGGTAAGAACTACATGTATCATTTTATTTCTTTATTCTAATCTGGACCAAGGGAACCAATTTCCTAATGTGAACACACCCTTACATCTCTTACAGCCTGTTGCGTATAAATGGGCAAATGGTAACTGTGTAACAGTTGAGTTTTCCCTCAGATCACTGCGGGTCCAAAGCTGCTGTCATATAGGGTTTCGAGAGGAAGTTTATAGCCTTTTAAAGAGCAGGTTTGCTGAGCGAGATGTTTCTCAAACGCTCTTTATGCTTGTGAGGATAATATGCTTAATTACATGCTGATTTCCCATGGTTATGTTGGCCAAATTTGGTCTGAACTCCATGAACCTGATGGTAAAGCCATACTTGCTGCATACACAAGCTGTACTGATGTCTCAGTAGGACTCCAGTTTGATTAGTCAGCAGAGAATTGATGCATTGAGAACACTGTACACAAGATCGCTCATTATCAGAGGAACCTGATCCATGAAGAGTCAGCAGACACTACATTCTGTTTGGTGAAGTGCAGAAAATAGAAATATCTCATGAATGTCTGTGTCAGAGAGATTGAAGCAAGCACTGGCATTGTGTATATACACTAGTATTTGCCAGAAGCAAACAGATTAAAATATATTGTTATTCCGCAGATATTGTTTGAGCTGTGTGAATATTTAGCATATGTTTGCGAGGCTAATAAATAAATGACAACTGAGGAAATCAAGCCTACATACAATAAACAGAACACATAAATTAACATCAAATCATGAACCAATTAGGGAGTCTGCTGAGACGCTGAATGCCTGAACAACAAAGACTTTTCTTCAGTTTTATTATTTTTTGTACGGCCTGAAAATGAAACAAAGAGAGTATTCACACCGTGTTTTCTGCTGATATTTACAGGCCCATTTATATCCTCTGTCTCTTTGTTTCTTGGCAGTTTGCATGACCAACTGTCCCACTCTCATTGTGACGGTCGGCTTGCCAGCAAGAGGAAAAACCTACATTTCGAAAAAACTCACACGCTACCTCAACTGGATTGGTGTACCAACACACGGTATGGTAATAATGCATAACGCAGATACACTCGTGAACTTCTGAACATCCTATCCACAGCTAATACATCTGTGTTTTTACAGAATTCAATGTCGGACAGTATCGGAGAGAATGTGTGAAGATCTACAAGAGCTTTGAATTCTTTCGCCCTGATAATGAGGAAGGGCTCAAGATAAGAAAGTAAGATTCAGCATGTTTTTTTTTTGTTTGTGAGTGCTTGTTTTCATGTATTTGTGTGGTTGTTCTTCTTTTTGTGTTTGTGTGGGATTTTTATGCCTTTTTCTTGTTTTTTTTTCCCCCTCAGGCAGTGTGCTTCAGCAGCACTTAATGACGTCAGAGAGTACCTCAGTGTTGAAGGAGGCCAAGTTGCTGTGAGTAGCTTTGCATTTACATTAATCTTGTCATATTCTACTCTTCAAGCATTTTGGGGATAGATAGATAGATAGATAGATAGATAGATAGATAGATAGATAGATAGATAGATAGATAGATAGATAGATAGATAGATAGATAGATAGATAGATAGATAGATAGATAATTTTAATAGAACTTTTGTTCATTATTGACATATCAAAGTTTGCTAAATCTCTGTCTGAAAGGCACTTTTGATCAACTATATATAAACTTGTTTGGTATTTTCATTTATTTATTTATTATTGTCTTTAAAGTAGAAATGTGTATATTCCATACAATGTAATGTATAAAGCTGACAGGTCAGTTCTTGTCACATGACTTGCGGTGCGCTCGTGCCATTCTTTCAACTAGGTGCACCTGTAAAAAGTAAGCTGCTAATATGCGCGAATAGGCATAAGGCTGCTGTCCTGGGAAAATTCATTCATTCTTTTTTTTCAGCTTAGCCCTTTTATTAATCAGGGTTGCCACAGTGGAATGAACCACCATGCTTTTCCAGCATATGTTTTACGCAGCGGATGCCCTTCCAGCCACAACCCATACACTGTTGCATTCACACATATACACTTTGGCCAATTTAGCTTATTTAACTCACTTATACTGCATGTCTTTGGGCTCTGAGGGAAACCGGTGCACGTAGAGAAAACACGGGGAGAACATGCAAACTCCACATAGAAATGCCAACTGACCCAGCCGGGGATCCAACCCGAGACCTTCTTGCTGTGAGGCGATCGTGCTACCCACTGCGCCACCGTGACACCCTCTGTCCAGGGAAAATAACCATTTTATAACCATTAACTTGTTTGCGCAAAAACACTGCAAAAAATGCTTTTCTTACATAGATTTTTTTGTCTAGTTTTGAGTCCAATTATCTAAAATTTCTTAAATCAAGAAGCATTTTCTAGACAAACAAAACACTTTGTCTTGTTTTAAGATATAATATGCCAAAATTAAGTGAGTTTTTCCTTAAAACAAGCAAAATAATCTTATGTTGAAAGCAAAAACAAGATTATTTTGCTTACCCCATTGGCAGATTATTTTGCTTGTTTTAAGGAAAAACTCACTTAATTTTGGCATATTATATCTTAAAACAAGACAATGTGTTTTGCTTGTCTAGAAAATGCTTCTTGATTTAAGAATTTTTAGATATTTGGACTCAACTAGACAAAAAAAACTAAGTAATGAAAAGCATTTTGCAGTAAAGACAGTACATGTGAACGGCCCCTAGTTAATAGCCTCAGTCATAGTTTAAATCAGCCTTTAACTAAAGGTCACATCAATAATATTAAGTGTACTGCATATCTCCACCTGGTCTCCGCCCTTTTCTCACTACCAATAACACAACAATTCTCATCTATGCATAAGCTACTTCACATCTTCACTACTGGACTTTCTTCTAAACTTCTTCATGAATTCCAACTGGTTCAGAACCATGCAGCTCGTGTCATCTCTAGGACTTCATCCCACGTGTCACACCACTTTATCAGCTTCACTTGCTTCTGGTAAAGTTTTGGATTGATTAAAAATATTACTTCTCACTTTCAAGGCACTTTAGAATCTTGCTCCTTAATATCTCACAGAACTTCTCTATATTTATACTCCTTCTCGCACTCTTAGATCAGCTAATTCTGTCTCCCTGGTACACTTCACACTCGATTAATCACAATGGGAGCCAGGTCGTTTAGTATATGGCTTCTCGGCTATGGAACTGGCTTCCCCTGAAGCTAAGGAGCAGTGAGAGTCTTCACACTTTTTATTCTTGTCTCAAGACCCATCTTTTATCATGTTATTTCAATCTCGTGATGTGTTTGTACCTGCAACTCCTCTCATGTATTTAAAAGTTTGTTTGGCAACATTTTATTAATTGTGTTAATTTGTTCTGGTATGACTGTTGATGCTTGTTGTAAGGCGACCTTGGGTGTCCAGAAAGGATCCATTCATTCATTCATTTTCTTGTCGGCTTAGTCCCTTTATTAATCCGGGGTTGCCACAGCGGAATGAACCGCCAACTTATCCAGCAAGTTTTCACTCCGCGGATCTCCTTCCAGCCCCAACCCATCTCTGGGAAACATCCACACACACACGTTCACACACACACACTACGGACAATTTAGTCTACCCAATTTACCTCTACTGCATGTCTTTGGACTGTGGGGTAAACTGGAGCACCCGGAGGAAACCCACGCAAACGCAGGGAGAACCTGCAAACTCCACACAGAAACGCCAACTGAGCCGAGGCTCGAACCAGCGACCCAGCGAACTTCTTGCAGTGAGGCGACAGCACTACCTACTGCGCCATGCGTCACCCCCAGAAGGGATCCATTTACAAATAATATGAATTATTATTATAATCCAGTGTGTGTGTGCGTATTAGCATTAGTGTACAAGCTCAAAACTTTAAGTAGAGCATAATTGGCGTAGCTTTGTTCAGTTGCTGCAGTTTTGTTCCATGCAGAAATGCGGTGTTGAGAAGCCTTTATGATTAATTAACTGCGTTGAATTAAAGTGTGGTTAACAGTGAAATAGGTTAATCATTGCATCCTACAGTCAAGTTATTTTTAATTTGTAACATGATTTCAGATTTTTACTGTAATATTGATCAAATAAATGCCGCCTTGGTGAACATAAGACACCAAAATCATGAAGAATGCTGTTTATGAGTGTCCTGCTTTTTCAGGTGTTTGATGCCACGAACACAACCAGAGAACGGAGGAACATCATCATGAAATTTGCTGATCAAAATGGCTACAAGGTAAAACTTCACAGCACAGAGGCCTTCAAAAACTAGAGCAATCAGACGACTTAGCTTTCCCATTTTTGTGTCCTGTCCTTTATTAGAGTGGTCTCTATAGAAGTCCACATTTTACTGCACTTAAAGGCCACATTAGTCTGCTGGGTAACAGAGTAAACATTCATTTGGCATATTAGACATTTAGATCATTGTAATAGGTCATGTAATCGGTTTATAAATCTTTTTTCAATTTTAAATAACAGTTGTTTCTTCTCAGTTTGTGAAAATTTTATCCTGAAGTGTCTGTTTTTTCTTAGGTGTTTTTTGTGGAGTCTGTGTGTGAAGACCCCAAGGTTATCGCAGAAAACATTGTGGTAAGACAGTGATTGAAATATTGAGTAGTGCTTCCTCAATTTTTCTCGAATACATTAGTAGTTATTCATGAAACAATCTTTTGTTTGTGTGTCGGAGAGCAGCAGGTGAAGTTGGGTAGTCCTGACTACACCGACCGAAACACCGAAGAGGCCATCCAGGACTTCATGAAGAGGATCAAATGCTACGAGAGCAGTTACCAACCCCTGGATGAAAACCTCGACAGGTCAGAGATAACATTATTTTCCTCCATCTTACTATGTGATATGTGCAACAGTACATGTGATGGTTTGTTATGAGTGAATTTAGTGTGTGGTCACTGTAACGTGTGTTTTATCTTGTAGGGAGTTATCCTATATTAAGATCATGGACGTGGGTCAGCGGTATTTGGTGAACCGTGTACTCGATCACATCCAGAGCAGAATCGTTTATTATCTGATGAACATCCACATCACGCCACGCTCCATCTACCTCTGTCGACATGGAGAGAGCGACCTTAATGTCCGAGGCCGCATCGGGGGCGATTCAGGCCTGTCACACCGCGGTAAAGAGGTGCGTATTTTGATGCAGTATATTGGAATCAAGCTAAACCAGTTCCTTTCTCCAGTTTTCTTTCAAATCATTTTTTGTTTTATTCGATATATATATATATATATATATATATATATATATATATATATATATATTTGTTTTTAATTTTTAAAAACATTTAAATATCTGTATTTGCAGCCCAGCAGCCACACAATGTCTTAAGACATTACTATTAGGTTAGATTTTGGTCGTGATCTCGGGTGTCCAAAATGATTCCTTATACCAAAATTAAAGATAACGTTATTTTGACATCCAATAACGACATCAAATTACGTTGATATTTGGTTGATTTTTAGGTGGTATTGGAAATTGAATAAAAACTAGCACCAAATATACAGAATATGGGCTCTTGTATGCTGTTGTGTCATCACTCATATTGCAAGTTATATCTCTCTGGCCCTTCATTTGTGATGCTTCTCATGAACTGGCCCCCATGACAAACTAATTGAATAACCCTGTCTTAAACCAACATCATGTTGATGTCAAATACTGACATTTATTCGTCAGGTATGGCAACCAAAATCCAACTTCAAGCTGTAACAACATAAGACATTGTTATTATGTTGTTTTTAGGTTGTGTTGGAATGGGACCAAAGTTGTCACACTGACATCTGTCTGACATTTTCAATTCCACCCAAGATCTAACGTCCCCACGAGTCATGTTTACGTCATGTACCTGCTGGGAGCTTGCTAATTCACGCTAGCATTATATTGAAAACATGTTTAGTCACATGTCTGTTGACACCGTCGACATGTAGTGCAAATGTACTTCAGGCATCCCGAGTTTAAATCCTGACTTTCTGACCTTTTCCTGATCAGTTACTCTCTTTTCCCTCCAACACTGTCCAGCTACGGTTTTACCACAATAAAGACAAAAAAAAAATCCAAAATAGATCTAAAAGAAGTTAGCCTTGTTTTTAAATGTCCTAGAAACATGGTCAACACGTCAATGATATGTTCTAGCAATGTGGTAAAATGTGTTAGCCATGTTTTGTCATGCTAGCATGAATTTACATGGTGCTAGTTACTTGTTGAACATGTTTGAAATCTTCTTTTCTTTCTTTATTTCTGTCTGACTTTCATTCTTGTTTTTCCACCTAAGTTGAAAAGTCTTGCAAAATTGATTGGTGGTGATTATTTGAACAAATAAAAATGTAATAATATTGTGACAACCTGAAATTTGAGCTGGGTGCCATTTACACTGGTGCATTTTTGTTTTGTTTTTTTTTCGTCATTTTTACGATTTCTTGTGGTTATGTTTGGTGTCCACACTACTCTGCCATCTTTAACCCAAAAAAAAAACGACTATTCACACTGTTCTTTGACTGGTCTTTTGGACTATTGGGTATCGTTCCCTGATTCATCATCAAGCCCCTCTCATATGACCATTACATTACAGCTAGACTTGTACGGATGCCAGCTAAATATGTGTTTGTCCAGTGAGTGTAAATGGTCAGGTATCATGTGTTTTAGGCTGGACAGTTCGGATGGAGATGGTCTTTCTGAAAAACACCAGAATGGACCGAGTGTTTTTAATAAAAAAACACTGTTTTACAATGACACCACACTATTGTAAACACACCTTGAATCTGTACAATCCTAGATAGTCCTAAATGTGGGTGTTTTGTTCCTTTGAGCCTGTACATGAGACGCGATGTCCTGTGTGAAACGACAGCAGTGACTGTCCTCGAGATTGCTCATTTGAATTTCATCATCTCTCTGTCTCTCTTTTCTCAGTTTGCTCACTCTCTGGGGAGGTTTATTCAGGATCAGAATATAAAGGATCTCAAGGTGTGGACGAGTCAAATGAAGCGGACCATACAAACAGCTGAGTCGCTGGGTGTACCGTATGAACAGTGGAAAGCCCTCAACGAGATTGATGCTGTAAGCATTTCTACAGTGATGTTCTCCTTCATTATCTGATTTAAAAGTGCCACAGAGTGACTGTGGGCATGTGTGCAGGGTGTGTGTGAGGAGATGATGTACGAGGAGATCCAGGAGCATTACCCTCAAGAGTTCGCCCTCAGAGACCAGGACAAATATCGCTACCGCTACCCTAAAGGAGAGGTGTGTTGAAAAGCTGAATTATTTTAAACAACTCAAAACAATCAGTCTGTACAACAGAAAATGAACCATTAATTCTCACTTCACAGTCTTATGAGGATCTGGTCCAGCGATTGGAGCCAGTCATCATGGAGCTTGAACGGCAGGAGAATGTTCTGGTTATCTGTCACCAGGCTGTCATGCGCTGTCTGCTGGCTTACTTCCTGGACAAGAGTGCAGGTGGGTAGACCTGCTGTGCTCAGTCAAATATTTACATATTGTTATGATCTTAAAACGTATTATTTGTCTTCCAGACGAGCTGCCATACCTGAAATGCCCACTGCACACTGTGCTGAAGCTCACTCCTGTGGCCTATGGTGAGAAACCCATCTGAGCATGTGCACACTACATGTTTTGCTTCACCTAAACATTACATTTTATACTATAAATGGAGTGCAGTTAATTGCAGTTGAAGTCAGAATTATTAGCCCCTCTGTTAATTTTCCCCCCAATTTCTGTTTAACAGAGATTGTTTTAAACATAATAGTTTTAATAATTCATTTCTAAAAACTGATTTATTTTATCTTTGCCATAATGGAAGTAAATAATATTTAACTAGATATTTTTTAAGACACTCCTATACAGCTTAAAGTGACATTTAAAGGCTTAACTAGGTTAATTAGGTTAATTCATTGTATAAATAGGTTAAGTCATTGTATAACGATGGTTTAATCTGTAAACTATTAAGAAAAAAATGAGCTTAAAGGGGCTAATAATTTTGACCTTAAAATGGCTTTTTAAAAATTAATAACTGCTTTTATTCTAGCTGAAATAAAACAAATAAGACTTTCTCCAGAAGAATAAACATTATCGGACATACTGTGAAAATTTCCTTGCTCTGTTAAACATAATTTTGGAAATATTAAAAAAAGATAAAAAAAGTTCAGGGGGGGTCTAATAATTCTGACCTCAACTGTATGTGTGTGTGTGTGTGCATATATATATATATATATATATATATATATATATATATATATATATATATATATATAAATATCTGTTTATTAAGACGATCCCTCCTTCCTTTTTTATTATTATTACTGTATTGTTTTGTTATGTGTATCAACGTTATATGTTATATCAATGTAATACTTTATAACGATGACCACTTTTATTTTTCAATGGCACAAACAGTAAAGGAAGATACATGAAACAATATTACATTTGTAATCTAAATGAATACATTTATACTTAAAAGGGATAGTTCTCCCAAAAACTGGTTTCTTTACCATTTCCTCACACTCAAGTGGTTCTAAACTTTTATGAATATAACAAAATAAGATATTCTGAAGAATGTTGAAAAAGATGCAGCTTTTAACGTCCATAATAGTGTCAAAAAATTAAGAATTTTTCTAACATCCTTTATAATATTTTGTTTTGTGTTCATTAAAAAAAAGAAACTCAATCAGGTTTGGGACAAGTGGAGGATGAATAAATCACTGCAATTTCAGTCACAATGCAATAAATTAATAAAAATGGGCAAATGTTAGTAAGAAGTGGGAATGGGAATTCTTAATTTTGTTTCTATACATTACGCTTGGGGCTTTGTACATGTCCGTCTAATTCTGTATTACATTACAGTGGATGAAAAAATTAGAAAGAATCTCTTACCATTTTCTAGATGGCCAATGTAGGTTGCAACAGGGCGTCATAATGTCAGAATTATTTATCTGTTGACTCTGGCAACTTTGCAAGTTTGTTATTATATGCATATAATGAGTGTGTGTGTGTGTATAATATATATATATATATATATATATATATATATATATATTTAATGTAGTATTTTTTTTTTTTTTCATTTTTGGGTGTAGTGTACCCTTAAGAGCTTTAAGACAGGAGAGTCAACAATGTGTTGTGTGAATCAACAGCAGCAAATATTGAGCAATTCAACTCTTAGAACAGAACAAGGAAAGCTGGCTTGTTAACTTTTTCCTGTCAACATTGATTTTCCTGAAAAAATTTGCTAGAATTTTGATAATTTCTACAAAAACTTTTTGTACCTGCTTTTAAACAAACAAAAAAGCATCTGCGCTCAAGCCATACAGGATTGAAACCTGGCTGCCTTGATACTGACACAAACCCCCAGTGTTTTGCATGGTTTTTGTGGCCATCAGTGCAGAAACAAAAGCTCTGCTCTTGCCATTGTTCTTCATTGTCACCTTCAGTGTTCATGTGTAAATTCTGTTTTAATTTCACAGCATGAGAACAATAGACCAGGTCCTTGTGTTCTGTTCAAACTAAATGAATCTTAATACAGAGGGTAAACAGGGGCCAAAAATTCAGGAAGGGGAACAAAAGAGAGTATTAAGACAGCAGGTGTAAATGGAAATGTCGCCTTTAACTGTTTGCCACCAAATGACTAAAGAGTGTCTTAATACCAAGTGTAAACGGGGCCAAAATAAAACAATCAAGTTCAAAGACACTGAAAAACTACCATCTAGAGAGCATTTTCCCTGGTGTTTTAGCTATAAAAGACATCGTTTAATTACCCCGCAACAAATGACCTCTACAACTGTGCTTTAATTTAACCTAGATTGTCTTCTTTTGCTAGGTTGTAAAGTGGAGTCCATTTATCTCAATGTAGAGGCAGTGAACACACACAGAGACAAACCTAAGGTGAGAAAACACACACACATTTTCATATTCTCATGCTTATCAAACGTAGATTTTTAACTCTATTTGTTTCTACCAGAATGTGAACATCTCTCGTCTGCCAGAAGAGGCTCTTCTCACTGTTCCAGCCCACTACTGAACTACGACATCACTTCCTGTTCAATATCAACACTCCCATCAGGCTATTCCATCCTTTTTACGTCACTCCTCGTGTGTTTTAATTCTATTTTTTTTTTTTTTCGGAAGCACTGGGCAGAAAGTCAGTTATGAGTCCTGAAGACGAGCCTCATATCTTTGTATTTTCTCTCTTCTTAATTGCCACATAGGTGACTGGAATCCAGTTATTGAATAATAACCCTAGTGTCGGGGTGCGAGTGTGTCCGCGCTTGCATTGAGGCTGGCGTACAGCAGATTTGAAGTTTCTTTTTGTGATTTTCTACTTAAGATTTTGGCTGGAACTGTTATCGTTTTGTTTTGTATTGTTTGTGTTGGACTAAATGATTCATATGGTTGTGTGTGTTTATGTGTGTTTTCTAAGATTGTTTAGTTGTTGTTTTTTCTCACTTGATTTACTTTCTGGCTTCGCATTACCTTGAGCAATATTTTACATCTCAATCATTCACACACTCCTGGATAAATGATCTGAAGTGATTTGGCTCTCATCTAACACTAAATGCTGTTCATAAAAGCATAACTTGTTTAAAAAAGGATTCACAGCGCACATGGACTTGGTTCAGTGTTCAAACCACCTGAATGTTGCAGCTCCTACCAGAATGGCAAAGTGTGTGTGTGTTTAAAAAAAAAAAAAGAAAGAAAAAAGGTCAAAAATGTAGCAAGGACTTTTCAAATATTACCTCTGTTACATTTCCTGCAAAAGCCAAATACAATGTTTACATTTTTGAAGCCTTGTACTATTGAAGCGAATAGTAGGCTGATTTTGTTTTTTGCACATTTTCAAGCATACTTATACTTGTCTAACTATTTGTTTTGGGGGAAACCGCAGAAATCTCTTTGCTAAATCGCAACTATATAATATTTGAAATTGGTTAGTGCTTAAAATTTATATATTTGTTTTGTTACGTTACAGACTATAGTGTTTATGAAGAGAAAGCGAGTGACATTTTTTTCAACCTCAATTATTTTCATGTTTATTACTTCAGCTGAAAACTGAATGTGAAGAGCTCTGTGAATCAGATTTGAGCTGTCAACAATGTTAATGCCTTCGAAGCTCATGGTTCTTGATTTTGACGCACAATGTCACATTTCTGAAAGTACTGTCATTAAATCAGTCTGTCATCTCATATGGTCTCCATTATTTATACATTTTTTGGACAAACCCTCCTGTTTTTCTCGGGATTCTCCAGTATTTTTACAGTTCTATCCCGCTATCATCCTGTAAGGGATTTTCCCATTTCCTAATCTTTCTATAAAGGGTGGCAATAAACATCAAAGAGCCGATCCTCCCTAAAACACAGCAAATATTGCTGAACCACCAGGGGAAGCCCCTTGCTCTTGAATGTGAATCTGTACTGTGCTTTCGTTTAATTTAGGAATGAAAACAATTTGGCTGCATCCGAAACCACCTACAACTCAGTAGGTACTGCATTTTGATATAAACGTACTACATGGCCATTACAAAAGTACATTCTATACAGTATAAATGTGAGCAGTATGTATGGAATTCAGATGTACTACATCCGACATTTTGTCATGGTCACATGATCTACCTGCGTCACTTCACTCCCATTCAGGAATTCTCTCATGGGGCATCATGGGATAGAGCAGTGTACATGGGATGCGCACTTCAGAATCTCACTGGAAGTAGTAGTTCATCCGGGTACTTCTCGCGTACTGATTTTCGAATTCTATGAATTCAGGCATACTACTCTGCTGGCATACTGATTTAGTGTACTATATAGTATGGAAGTATGCAGTTTCCGACAGAGCCGTTTTAAAAAATTTAAATCAGTGGGATTCCCCTTATTTCCATTACAGGCGCCGTTGCACCTCCTATGCAATCCTCATTACAGTCATTTCATGTAGCAGTGCGTGACTGTCAGACGCGCTCCATATTGATAAATCGACGCTGTTTCCCAAACAGATTCTGTACACGGTGTTTGAAGCCGTGCAAAAGTGGACACACTGGGTTTTGGGTGCATGTTTGAACAGATATATACACATAATAATACCATTTAAACATGTCAAGCTTGGTGGAGTCTTTTAAACACAATCAATTTGTCTTAAATGAGCATACAAAGTTAGGAAAGCAATCGAATGCTTTCATTATAAATCTTTGCGTTCTCCAAGTGACGCCTGTTATTTAATGTAATCAAATGAAAATCTTCAATCAGAATGTTCAAATTATAGAGTGGAGAAAAGGTTAATAAGATTTGATAGCTTGAGTCAAATTCTTCATAATAGCTATTCATTTCAATAAGCTAAGGTGTTTGCTAATTTATTTGCAACTTTTTCTAATGTATACTATTTATTTTATTCCTTTATTTTATTACTATTTATTTTATTTGGTGGTATTTGCACATCCCAGTGTTGACAGGTAGGTTTTTGGATGCTCCTAAAGCAAAACCACATTTAAAACCTTTATTTAAACGGTCAGTGTAGGTGTTTATTCAATCTTCCATTTGGATGTCAGCAATAGAAATTCCATAATAGAGAAAACATCTGAATATCAAAATAAATATATATAGAAAATTCACTCATTATATTAAAGATCTTAAACTAAAATCAATTTAGATAAAAAGGTGCTGTGATTCTGAGAACCGCTTTGGAAACATCCTATGATACTACACTCATACATAGAGGTGTGCGATATTGACAACAATTACATCTGTTTTGTTAGGGATCAATTCAATAAGCATAATTAAGGCTTTCTGTGGTAGCTTGGCTGATTAAGGCCTGTTATAAAATAATATGATAGACTTAATGTTTGTGTTTTAATAAGTGAGTCATTGAATCATTCAAGTGATTCTTAAAAAAATCGCAGATTTATTTAAACATAAAGCACTGAATCAGTAACAGGGTGGCTCAGTGGTTAGCACTGTCGCCTCACAGCAAGAAGGTCGCTCGTTCCAGTACTGGCTAGGTCGGTTGGCATTTCTGTGTAGAGTTTGCATGGTTTCCCCATGTTGGCGTGGGTTTCCTCCGGGTGCTCCGGTTTCTCCCACAGTCCAAAGCCATGCGCTATAGATGAATTGGATAAACAAAATTGGCTGCAAATGTGTAAGAATGTGAGTGTGTATGGATGTTTCCCAGTACTGGGTTGCAGCTGGAAGGGCATGCACTGTGTAAAAACACATGCTGGATAAGTTGGCTGTTTATTCCGCTGTGGTGACCCCTGATAAATAAAGGGACTAAGCTGAAGTAAAATGAATGAATCAGTAACTCAAATGATTCTTTCAAAAACAGATTCATTCAGAAAAGAAACACAGCAGTGTTTCTCAGAGATGCACCATTATTCTGCTTTGGTTTTGTTTGAAAATATTCCTTGTTGACTGAAAAACTTGTCTTTAAAAGGTACAAAAATTCAACATCAACTTGCTGTTTGTTGAACTTCTGTATGAAATCAGTATAAATGTGTGAATCATTCACTTCAGCTCAAACATTATTCAAATTTGTAACAAATGATGTAAAAATTGATGTTGACAATAAATATCGCACACCCCAACTCAAACAGTGCAAAGATTGTTTGTGAAGTGATCACATCAGTGCTTAAAAAAATAATATATAGCACCTCATAGCGCGATGAGGCTCAAAATATCATTACTCGAGTCCTTGACTGTGTACATGTCCAAGTATGACCAGACATGACCATATTGGAGTTTGTATTAACAAGATACAACATCAGGTTTTAAAGGCTGTGATGGCTTGGAGGCCTCAGACTCCACCCACCTCATGCTGGCTGCTGTGGGTTGATGTTGAGGTGGGCGGGGTTTCCCAGCAGACCGAGCCTCTGCTTGTGTTTCCTTTGCTCAGTCATCTGAAGATTGACACACACACACACACACACACACACACACAAACACACACAAGGGTGAGCAATTAAGGCGAGGCAAAGCAAGCAAAAACACTTTTCATGCACCTGTCAATTTAATTTTAAAGGAAAGTTTTGGCCAATCAATTTAATTTTTTTTCAATTCTGATGGAAGAAACTATCTAAAATACACTTTTAATTTTTTTTTATCACCCTTTGGCAGTTTGTGCCTGTAGATTTCAATTACAATGCATAATTTTAAACCCCATTTTCACACAATAAGCTTTTTCTCCAGCGTTTGAGCCATACATCTCTACTTCAGCAGCACTTTAAAGAGCCTCTATTATGGGTTTTTGAAAATGAGCTTCCATGCAGTGTGTAACACAGCTCTAAGTGAATGAAAACATCCAGCTGAGGTTTAAATCTCAAAGTGCACCGCGTTTAAAAATATGGATTTTTTAAATTAAATGATTCGAGAGTGAATCAAATGATATGTCGTTTGTGCGGATCTTTTGAAACAATACCAAATATGTTCTGTGCGGGATGCGGTAAATCATGAACCCTTCAGACGCTAGCAGAGTGCAGGTGTGTGTGGGACTGATCATGACTGAAGATGAATGAACATTAATGAGTGAACGTTCTGATGATGAATGCTATAATCTACCCTGCAGCGGGGGATTCGTTGGCCGTTTGTTAAAGGCTGTGAAGAGTCAGTGGTTTTTGAAGAGTCAAATGAAGAGTCAAGTTTATTTTTGGTAAAATACTTCATCATAACAGCCCCTATGTGTTTTGTTACTTGTAATCGCTTCACGTGGCTTGTTCTGTTTCTGGTTAACTCTTTATATTCTCATATCGCGTCTAAAACCACATTGAAATCGCAACATGTGAAGCTTTGTTTACGGATTTAAATGCATTTTTGAACTCGCAATCCTCTGCCGTTTGTCTTTGCTATGGCCACCGTCAGCTTTTCCTACACATTCTGTGATCTAGTTTTAAAATAGTTCAGCTTCTGCCACTGTGTGGAATAATACTGAATGTGTGTCACTGTTTTTACTGATGGTTAAGAATAGAGCAATATGGTGGTATTAAGCTGTATTGCTTTAATGCACTCCTGCATTGGGATCTCACATATACTCTGTGCTCTGACTACTTCAATTTTGTTGAAAAGCTGCGGTGGGCATTTCTCTCTGTCTCGTGTTGAATGTAGTCGACTAATCACAACAGACCTGGTCACTGGACCAATAAGCACAGATTAGCATTGCACCAAGGAGGGGTTTGGGAACAAATGAATCACTGAACGAATCATATGAGTCGCTGGGATAATTAGGTAAAAGTAAATGCATATTATAAGACAAAACAAAGTGTTTTTTGACCTTGCATGCGTATCAGACTGTTGTTGGAGACCACCAAAACCAAAATATGAAATTTTATAATGCAAAACAGGGGTTCTTAAAAAGAATCGTTCACCCAAAAATGAAAATTCTGTCATTTTTTCACCCTTGATTTGATTTTTTTTTGTTCTGTAAAACACAAAAGAAGATATTTTGAAGAATGTTGAAAACGCCAAAGCAGAAAAAAAATACTATTGAAAATCAACAGAACAGAAAAAAGTCAACTGGTTTGAAACAAGAAAAGGGTGAGCAAATGACCATAAAATGTACATTTTTGGGTGAACTTTCCCTTAACATCGGTCGTCACTATTTTAGTCATATCTGCATTCGGAAGGTTTTTACTGAGGATGAGGAAGTTTTTAATATGTTTGTATATAATTTGCTTAATTATATACAGTTTATTTGACAAAAAAATGTTTTTTTACTGGCTGTTGGCAATATTTTCTGAATTATGGGTTGAAAAATGAGAATAAAAAAAATCACTTCATTCAGTGTTCAAATTTTTTGCTAGAATAATAGCACAAAATATTTACTAGTAAACAAGTGCAAATTTATTTTTATTAAGCAATGCCTAATTTACATATTTAAACAACATTGTTACACAAAAAAGTATGCTACGCTTGATGTAATCAGTGAGCTGGAAAGCACAATGATAACTATTAATTGTTTTGTTTTTCCCCCCGCTCTGATCACCTGCAGTGTCACAAGGTAAAATGGATCTGCAATGTTGGTGTAGATCAGGCTGCTATTACTGTATGGACACACCTTTATCAGTAGAGTCACACACGCACCTGCTCTTTGAGCTCTGTGAGCTGATTGGTAAGATTAGAGACGAGCCTCATTGTGGACTCGAGTTTCTCCTGTAAGCTGCGCAGTTCATTCTGTTCACCTTCTCCATCACTGCTGACCAGAGACATCGCCCTCATACGAGGAAACCAGTCCAGATTGTGCTCCTGAATGAGGGTTAAACAAATGAACAATGCGAATATATTGGGATTTTGATGAGCTGAAGTCAAAATCAATAAATTTTCTTTTCTTTTTCAAATATTTCCCAAATGATGTTTATCAGAGCAAGGAATTTTCACAGTACTTCTTATAATATTTTTTCCTCTGGAGAAAGTCTTATTTGTTTTATTTTGGCTAGAATAAAAGCAGTTTTTATTTTTTTTAAATACATTTTAAGGTCAATATTATTAGCCCCCTTAAGCAATATTTGTTTTTTGATAGTCTACAGAACAAACCATCATTAAACAATGAACTGCCTAATTACCTTAACTTGCCTAATTAACCTAGTTGAGCAGTCAAATGTCACATTAAGCTGAATACTAATGTCTTGGAAAATATCTAGTCAAAATTTATGTTTAGTCATCATGGCAAAGATAAAATAAATCAGTAATTAGAAATGTGTTTTTAAACTATTATGTTTAGAAATGTGTTGAATGTGTTCTTTCTGTTATACAGACATTGTATAATATAAAGCATTATTATAGCCACAAAACTGGAGGTTGTTGCAATAAACGTAGAAAGTCTAACTTGCCCCAAACTTTACATGTTTGATAAGAGTCTTGTCCTTAAGGCATCTACATTTCAATATTCAGTTACAGTCAAAGTGCCATCTGCTGGCAACAAACACTGATGCCATTATTATTCTTTTAATCTGTTTATTAAACTTTAAAAGATATAACAAAGTAATTTTACAGAGAAATCTAAACAAATATTATTCCCACCCCTACCTTCTAAACAAGTTGAAATTACATTTAGCTAAGAGAGAAAAGAAGAGAAATAAATAAATAAATCACAAAATCAAAAATAAATAAAAAAAAATTAATATAAAAAAAACTGTAAGGAACACACATATAACTTGATAACCCAATATCATAAACATTATTCCTCAGGTATTTATACAAAGCACTTAGTTGCATTTGCATTACAATCGAAATGCCCTAAGATTTAGATTGACAGTTTGTAGAGATACTGACATGCTCAGAAAATAACATTCTAAATGAGTCCCATGTTTCAGAAAAAGCTCTTTACTCTGCTCTTTACTCTGCAATATACTCTCACTACTTTCATCAAAATAGTCATTTATTTATTAAATAAAAAAAGTTATAAAATATACACAAATGATTTTATTTCAGCTAGAAATGTTTGCTTATAACAAATATTATTTAGGTCAACTTAATGCACTAAAATAACAAACTAAAACTACAATGAATTATACTGAAAACTACATTGACTTCAATAAAAAACATGTAACAGTACAAAAGCATACAACAAAATGACTCAAATGAAAACCAAACATAAAATACTACATTTCTGATCATATTCTGATACTAATGAACTATTAATAACTGAACATTTATCAAAACAAATTCTCAAAAAGCAGATTATTTCCAAGCAGGCAGTGCTGACCTTGATCATCTGAGCGACGTAGCTCTCGGGTCCCGTGTATTCGGTGGAGTCTTTGACCCGCACCAGCACTATGAAGAAGAGGTAATGCCACAGGTTGTGCTCCTCCTTGATGTGCTCTTCAAACGTCACCGTTTTATTATCAAACTTATCTCTCTCCAGACCTGAGTGAACAACACAATCATACACAAATCTATTTCCTCATCACAGTGTTGTCAAAAGTATTTATATCATCATGTATTGATAGTGAAATATTTTTGAAACAATACTGCTTTTCTGCAATATAAATACCTGCAGCGCTCTTTCTGACAGTAAGTTTTAATTCATCTTTATGTCTGTAGAACGTTTACACTGTAATCTGTGTAAAAGCAGCTTCACATAGAAGTTCTAGTTCAAACTTTGTGACATCATAACTTTGCGCCAGACTGTCGTACAGACCTACGGTTGGACTCATTTAACTACCAATCTGCCAATAACTGATGATCTTTCTACCTACTATCGACAGCCTAGCAACCATCAACAGCACCCTGCAACTTTCCCATAGGCTTCCATTGTAAAAAAAAAACTTTAAATTGAACATACTTACAACATGCTAATCCATACTAGAAACATACTAACATACTAGCAACATGCTAATTCATACTATAAACATACTAGCAACATGCTAATTCATACAATAAACATTCTAGCAATATGTTAATCTAGAAACATACTAATACTAGCAACATGCTAATTCATTCTATAAACATTCCAGCAACACGCTAATTCATACTATAAACATACTAGCAACTTGTTAATTCATACCACACTAGCAACATGCTAATTCATACTATAAACATACTAGCAACAAGTTAATTCATACCACACTAGCAACATGCTAATTCATACTATAAACATACTAGCAACATGTTAATTCATACCATACTAGCAACATGCTAATTCATACTAAATCCAAAATAGCAAAATGCTAATTCATACTAAATTAATACTAGCAACATGCTAATTCATCCTGTAAACATACTAGCAATGCTAATTCATACTAGCAACATGCCAATTCATACTAAATCCAAACTAGCCACATACTAATTTGTCCTATAAACATACTAGCAACATGCTAATTTATACTAAATCCAAAATAGCAAAATGCTAATTCATTCTAAATTAATACTAGCAACATGCTAATTCATCCTGTAAACATACTAGCAATGCTAATTCATACTAACAACATGCCAATTCATACTAAATCCAAACTAGCCACATACTAATTTGTCCTATAAACATACTAGCAACATGCTAATTCATACTAAATCCAAAATAGCAAAATGCTAATTCATACTAAATTAATACTAGCAACATGCTAATTCATCCTGTAAACATACTAGCAATGCTAATTCATACTAGCAACATGCCAATTCATACTAAATCCATACTAGCCACATACTAATTTGTCCTATAAACATACTAGCAACATGCTAATTTATACTAGAACCATGGTAATTTATGTAAGCAACTGCCTATAAACCCATTCACACCACCTTAGCAACCACTCAAAACACCTTAGCAACCGTCTAGCAACATCTTAGTAACCACCTAGAACAACCTAGGAACTGCCTAGCAACATCTCAGCAACAACCTAAAACACCCTAGCAACCGCCTAGCAATGCCTTAGCAACCACCTAGAACACCCTAGCAACCACCTAGCAACCACTTAGAACACCGTAGCAACCGTGTAGTGACCACTCAAAACAATTTGGCAACCACCAAGCAACACCTTAGCAATAATTAAAAACACTATAGCAAGCACCTAGCAACACCTTAGCAACCACCTAGAACATCCTAACACACCTTAGCAACCACTTAGAACATCTTAATAATGCCTTAGCAACCACTCAGAACAACCTAGCAATAGCCCAGCAACTCCTTAGCAACCACATAAAACACCCTAGCAACACCTTAGCAACTACTCAGAACACCCTAGCAACCGTATAGCAATGACTTAGCAAATGTTTAGCAACACCTCAACAGCTAGAATACCCTAGCAAAGCCTTATCAACCATTCAGAACAACGTAGCAATGCCTTAGCAATTACATAAAACACCCTAGCAACTGCTCAGAACATCATAGCAACCACATAGCAACGACATAGCAACTGCCTAGTAACCACTCAGTACACCTTAGCAACTACCTAGCAATGCCTTAACAACCAGTCAAAACAGCCTAGCAATGCCTTAGCAACGGCCTAGCAACCACTTTGAACACCCTAGCAACTGCCTAGAAACACCTAACAACGACTCAGAACACTCTATCAACCACCAAGCAAGAAACATACTAGAAACATGCTAGCGTATATGTAGTGATCTATATGTGTCAGCTGTTTCAAACTTCTTCAAAACTACTTCAGTTATTTACACTTTAAAACTGATTCAAGCTTTCAGAATAGACTTTCTCACGCCACCATAAAGTTTGTCCACGAACTTTACTTTTCTACATTAAATAATGTGTTACTTTACTGGTTACTTAAGATTTAAATTTATCGGTTACTTAGATATTATTATTACGTAACTCACGTTGCTTGTAATGCGCTACCCCAACACTGAATATGAGTATCATGACAACACCAGGCTGATGTTCGTGTCATCTCACCACAGATGAAGCATGTGGTCTTCAAGATCTCCTCTTTTCTCTGCTTCTCGCTTCTCAGATCTGCAAATGTGTCAATGATCACACCGAAGATCAGATTCAACACAATGATGATCACCAGGAAGAAGAACAGGAGATCGTACACCACCCGTGCGGCGAACAGACGCTCCTGCAAACACACACGCAGGTTTACACTCAGGCTGTTATTACACTTTACTGAGCTGTTATTATGAATAATTTCATGTGTGCACCTCTTTAGACGGTTTGCGCAGGACATCTCCAACTCCTCCACCGCTCCTGAGGCCATGACTGAGTACAGTGATCATACACATCCATAGAGAATCACACGCGCGCTCCACGTCATCTATAAAACACACACAATCAGTTGGATTGAGGCAGTGAATCTTATGGCATTTCAGTATTAATATGCAAGAATTAATAATAATAGTAACTAACAACTACTTATAATTAGGGTTAATTTACATTAATCAATGAATAATTAATAATTTGAATGAATAACTAATAATTGAGATTTTAATGTTTAGTATGAATAATACGTTATTCCTTTTAGCAATTGGTATTATTTAATAATAACTATAAAATAAGAGGCCACACGGTAGCGCATTGGGTAGCACAATCGCCTCACAGCAAGAAGGTCGCTGGTTTGAGCCTTGGCTGGGTCAGTTGGCATTTCTGTGTGGAGTTTGCACATTCTCTCTGTGTTCGTGTGGGTTTCCTCCGGGTGCTCCGGTTTCCCCACAAGTCCAAAGACATGCGGTACAGTTGAATTGGGTCAGCTAAATTGTCCGTAGTGTATGTGTGTGAATGAGAGTGTATGGGTGTTTCCCAGTGATTGGATGCAGCTGGAAGGGCATCCGCTGTGTAAAACATATGCTGGATAAGTTGGCGGTTCATTCCTCTGTGGCTACCCCAGATTAATAAAGGGACTAATCCGAAAAGTAAATGAATGAATGAATGAATGAATAATAAATAAGAGTTAGTATTATTTAATTTGATTTTGGCTAATTTAGTGACTAATCATTTAAAAAATAGCATTTCTTTATCCCCATAACTAATCAATAAAAAAATAACCCTGCTTCAAATTATTATTTGATGCAAAATATGAAGATGATTACTTTGACAGATTAAAAATGAGTTTTATATTATGAGATTAAACACATGACCTAACTGAAAGGTCTAGTTAAAAAATGAACAGTGCTGCTCACCCTCGTCAACATCATCAGAAAGACACGACCCGTTTCTCGCATCACAAAAACCAGCAGGTAAAGTCACCCCCTCCTCTGAAACACACATTCATGAACAACAGAAAACACATTTCACACCATTAAGCCTTTAAATTGCACTTAACGCCGAATACTACTGTCTTGAAAAATATCTACTATATTATGCACTGTCATCATCATGGCAAAGATAATTAGAAATGAGTTATTAAAACTAATATGATTAGAAATGTGTTGAAAAAAATCTTCTCGCCGTTAAAAACAGAAAAAGATTGTGGAAAAAATTTTCTTGAGGGCTAATAATTCTGACTTCAACTGTGTATATTACATATATATATATATATATATATATATATATATATATATATATATATATATATATATATATATATATATATATATATATATATGTGTGTGTGTGTGTGTGTGTGTGTGAGTACTGTATATAACAGTTGAAGTCAGAATTATTAGCCCCCCCTTTTAATTTTTTGTTCTTTTTTAAAATATTTCCCAAATTATGTTTTATGAAGCAAGGACATTTTCACAGTATGTCTGATAATATTTTTTCTTCTGGAGAAAGTCTTATTTGGTTATTTATTTATTTTTTGGTTTATTTATTAGAATTTTTAAAAAAATAATTTTAAGGTCAATATTAGCCCCTTTAAGCTATATTTGTTTTCGATAGTCTACAGAACAAACCATCATTATACAATAACTTGCCTAATTACCCTATCCTGCCTAGTTAACCTAATTAACCTAGTTAAGCCTTTATATGTCACTTGAAGCTGTATAGAAGTGTCTTGAAAAATATCTAGTCAAATATTATTTACTGTCATCATGGCAAAGATATAATAAATCAGTTATTAGAAATGAGTTATTAAAACTATTATGTTTAGAAATGTGTTAAACAGAAATTGGGGGAAAAAAACAGGAGGCTAGGCATGGAATGTTACCCGTTTTAAAGGTATAGCGCGGTTTAGAAAAATCAAGGTTTTAAAACCGGCAAAAAATTCTGCAATAACGTTCCTAAGGTATGTGTAAGATTTTTCATTAATGTTTTTTTTTTGTTTGTTTTTCAGGACAACAGTATCTCCAGCAGAAAAGATTTCCAAAGACGCTATTTTAAATTGTAAAAAAAGTCTTTGTTTTTGAAACTAATGAAGATGGAAGTCAAATGATCCATTTGAATTATTCAGCCTGACATGTTTACTGTTCCAAAATATTTTAAATGTTTCTCAAAATAAAATATATTTTGTTTAAAGGGAAAAAATATTTATTTTTTTACCCAGACATTTAAAAAGAATATGTTTTAGAGCAGTAATCACAATACTGTGAAACCGTGATATTTTTATCCAAGGTTATCATACCTTCAGAATCTTATACCGGCCCATGCCTACAGGGGGCTAATAATTCAGAAGGGCTAATATTCTGACTTCAACTGTATATGTGTGTGTGTGTATGTGTGTGTGTGTGTGTGTGTGTGTGTGTGTGTTTTACCCAGAGTGCCGTTGGAGATGCGGTTCACCTCCAGGATGAAGTCATCTTTGAAAAACATATATCCAACAATAGAAAAGAGGTAGACCAGGATGAGGCCCAGCACTGCGGTCAAGACGATGGAGCGGCCGTTTCGAGTCACACTCTTGATGACGTTCAGAAGAGTCTCTTCCCGGTTCACCAGGTCAAACAACTGCACCACACACACACACACACACACACACACACACACACACACACACACACACACAAAATATATGTATATATATATTTTTTTAATTCTTTAAGTTTTATTACACATTTCTAAAACCAACTGTTATTAAAAAATGATTGTTCATTTTATATTATTAATTATTATAATATAATTTTTATTTAATATTTTTACAATTTATTTGTAATATTTACAATTTATTTATAAGTTTACTATTTACTGACATCATTTACTCATTATTTTATTATGTATTATTGTCGTAACATTTTTGAAACTATTATGCATGCTAAACATTTATAATAGTAAACCATGTAATAAGTTTTTCAGACAGACCAGAAGACTGTAAAAGAAGACGTGTCCAAAAAGGCCCAGTATGCAGATGAGAAGGTACAGCAGATGAAACAGGAACTCTCTATCCATGACCATCACCCGATAACCCCGGGTGAATGACCCACGGTTACCCACAAAGCTCAGCATGAACACGATCTTATTACAAACCTGCACAGACAGCAAACAATACAAACTGACACCATATAACTGAAACTGTAACTGTTTGCACTCATACGTCCTTAAAAGCGTATGTAAATGAATGATCTTACATTGAAAGCTCCCAGGAGTGTGAGCATGTGCTGCAGCCCTACAGAGAAGCCCAACTGCAGGACAGTGGAGATGACCAGCACCCGCACTGCATTTGGCCTCGGGGACATCAACACGAAGCCCAGTGAGCCCAACAAACAAACCCACAGCAACAGAGACAGAGAAGGTTCCAGCTGGCCTGAAACACACCATAGGTCAGGGATATTGTGGAAAGCTACACTGAATGGTGCTGAATAAGAGAGGACGTCTCACTTTCGCTCACTCCATCCAGAGGGTAGAAAAATGCCACCAGCAAATTAATGAGCACCGCCAGATTAAAGGAAACGTTACTCCAAAACGACATGTTCCTGCTGCACCAGTACAGCACTGGCTGAGCTGTAAACACAATGGTAAGGATACATTTCAGAAATAATCATACAAAACAATAGAAAGGATAAAAAATAGCCAGTGTTGGGCAAGCTACTTGGAAAATGTAGTGAGGTAAGTTATTAGTTACTCTACTTAAAATGCAGCTTAACTCTTTAGCAGGCATCATAACCACCTGGTTGACCTTTTATCCACAGGTTATCATTCATATTTTTATTGCTTATTACTATTTATCAGAGTTGCGTCAATATATTATTCAGTCCATGAAGAAGGCCAAATTTATTATAAAGGAGTGCACCTTTAACTACACTAAAAGCTAGCCCCTGAGAAATGTAGCAAGCTAAGCTAAATGCTACATGGCAAAATTCTAAGCTTACCTAAGCTTTTGTTTTTCATTTTTAAATCGAAGCAACTTCAATCCAAGTCAGTTCTGACTTAGTGATCAAGAAAACTGCCAATGAAACATATGCAGCATAATTAAATTGAGTTGATTGCTAAAATTAATATGCTAAAATTAGTACTTAGTACAATATTAATATTACTATAGTTGTTGTATTGCAGCTATAAAAGTACCAAAGCAAATTAACTAAATTTCTTCCCTATAGTATCGTTCAAAAACACTATACCAGGGGTCACCAATCTCGGTCCTGGAGGGCCGGTGTCCCTGCAGGGTTTAGCTAAAACTTGCCTCAACACACCTGTCTGGGTGTTTTAAGTATACCTAGTAAGACCTTGATTAGCTTGTTCAGGTGTGTTTGATTAGAGTTGGAGCAAAAATCTGCAGGACTCCGGCACTCCAGGAACAAGTTTGATGATCCCTGCACTATACTATAGTATTTTAAATATTTTAAATATTAATAAGAGCACTTGTCTTGGGCACATTTGCAGTACAAATAGTGAACAGATTTAAAACCAATTAAACTCTAACAAATCAAAGCATCAGAATGAACTTTAAGACATGTACTTCGAGGTATGGTCATCATGCAAGTTTCTTGTGTCAGCACAATGACTGATTGGTAACGGAGCGAGAAGTGGCAAAAACTCACCAAAAAGTTTGTTTTCGACCACCGTAAAACACGAAGAAGAATTCATATTTCTCGCTATCATTTGGATTTACTTTCTTTTTGGCCAAACACCGGCCTTACTGCTTAGTAAATGGCGGTGGCGTCACCTAATGTCAGCGATCGGTAAATGTAGTTAAGCTAGTAGCGTCACTACTTGTAGCGACACTACTGCACAACACTGAAGATAGCATTTTTTTCCTGCATGTTTCCTGTAGGATTCTCTGTATACGTCCTGCAGGATACTGTTTAGGTCAATACTGACCAAGAACCACTGATTCAGCTAAACAAACTGGAGAAACAACTGAAAACCAAACACCTGGAGATGAACATACACACAAATACACATTTACCTCTTAGTTTTTTCTGCCACCTCATTTCATTAAAGAGGTCGTCTGCATGCAAGAAGAAGTCATTTATTTTACTGCCTTGCTCGTCTCTCTCTGTACCATAGTACACACGCAGCTTGGACTCATTTGTCAGAAAAGAGCAGATATTTGGTACAGGAAACACAATCTGTTCCATAGTGCGATCCTGTCGAACTATCTGTGTATTCAAACAGACACATATATAAGATCAAATGTAAAGAGTGGACTTTAAAAGTTTGATCAGTTAAAGGTGTTTGTGCTACCTCTATCTGTGAGGTGTGTTTTGTGTAATACTCCAGGGCCTGGTCCTCTCCACCTGGTTTCAGTAGTATTTGCAATTCCTTATTGTGACGCGACAGCTGGAAAACAACAGGTTAAATCAGATCACTCTATGATCTATTATAGCTCTTAGATTAAGAGATGTGCCTGGGTATCAGGGTTTACTTAAAAGTCTATTTAAAATCTTCCTACATAGAGACCAAAACAAAAACTTGCCGAATGACAAAAATTAAAAAAAGCAAATTAACAGTATGTTATTGTGTCCATTTTTACAACAATCTATGGTGTCCCCAGAAAGTGTGCGAAAAAAAAAAAGTTTTCATGCACGCTTTTTATATGCAAATAAGCTGCAACTCTCTTTCCAGAAGAGGGCAGTGGCTTTACAGCACATACTTCAGATACCCCAGCACAACAAACAAAACCTGAATCCATTTTTAAGCCTAGTTTACATTTTTTGTTTAGAAAATTCTGAATGATATTATATAAAATGTTTTGAATAAAATCATTACGAATAGTTACATTTCTGGATATGGCGACATCCTATTACTAACAATCAACTCAACACAGCCTAGACCAGTTGAGCATAACCTGGGTGGGAATCACCAGTGGTGTAAAGTAACTAAGTGGAGAATCAGTACTTTTACTCCACTACTTTCCTTCAATCTGCAGTCACTATTTTACTTTATCTTGTCTATGGGGATTAGAAAAATCAGTCCTGTGATTCCTGTCCAATCAAATCGCACATAGAAGGTAAATCGCATTATAATGAACAACCTCAAGACATGTTGGTGACGTATAATTGCAGCAAACCATTTGGAAGCATTAAAAGTGATTAAGAAGATGTCCGAAATCATCTTTACACACATTGACCCAGAGACTGTTTAGATGCATGTCACTGAAGAGAAGATGATGGATGTTTACTGTTGTTTACATGACGTCAGATTGACGTTGTACCCCAACATTGCACCATCGTGGGGATGTTGCATTTTGTTTGGAAATGAAAACTGGGTTGATGTCAGAATGCCGATGTCAATGTCCAACGTCCAACCTAAAATCAACCAAATATCAACGTCTAATGATGTTACAGCTTGACGTTGTGTGGACGTTACTACTATGAAGTCTATCAGATGCTGGATTTTGGTTGTCATACCTGATAAATAACTGTCAGTAACTTACATCAATATGACGTGGGGTAAGATGTTGGCTCAACGTTGGATTTTGGTCACTTTCTAACACAACCTAAAATCTACCAAATATCCACATCTAATGATGATACAGCTTGATGTTGTGTGGATGTTACCACTGTGGCGTCTACCAGATGTTGGATTTTGGTTGTTATACCTGACGAATAAATGTCAGTATTTGACGTCAATATGACGTTGGTTTAAGATGTTGGCTCAATGCTGGATTTTGGTCACTTTCCAACACAACCTAAAATCTACCAAATATTAACATCTTTTGATGTCATTTTTGAATAATGTTGTCCTTAGACGCTGGCTAGACATAGAATTTTGGTCACCTGACATCTAATCTAATCTAATATTAACATCTTATGACATAGTGTGCAGAATGTTAAGTTTAGACACATCCTCAAATTACACTGAAATGCATCAGCTTTTTACAGCATAATACTCACTGCTCACTACTCCTGAATACTTTTGAAAGGTCTACTCTTTACTCATACTTTGAGTAATATTTACAGCAGATACTTTTACTCTACTTGTAAGTAATGGCACTTTTACTTAAGTATGATTTTTTAAGGACTTTCAACCACTGGGAATTACATTCAGCAAAAGCAGCAGCAACATTCAAGATAGTTCAAACTAGTGTACAAACAAATAATAATATGACTCTTGTAAACAAAATGCTCTAATATATTAAACATAAATTTATTGTGGATTTAACAGACTATGTGAAAACTGTGGAAAATCATATACCACAAAAAGTTCTTATGTACAGATGTGATTGTATGTGTGTACCTGATGTGCAAGAATATAGATGTTGTGTCCAACATTGCGAGGCGATGCTGCATGATCCTCTCCATTCTCCTGTTCCTCATCCTCAAACTCTGCCTCCCCCTGCTGGTAGGCCATTTTCATCACCTCCACCTTAAACATGAACACAGTCAGGATTGTATAAATGCTGTTGTGACTTACCATCTGCTTACATAGTATGATTTCAGTTAGCACAATGAGTGCAACAGAATGTACAGTGATAACTCACTAGTTCTTTTGGTCTCATGTTGTACAGAATTCTTTCTGCATTCTCACTGTCATGACGGCTCTCCATGATGGCCAGCAGCAGCTTAGATGCATTATTCTGAAGAATTAAGACAAATGATGGTTCACAAGATACAATTTTAAAAAATATCTGAATATTTCAAAAACTGAATATTTAACAGATATATTAAAATAAATAAAATTAAATATTATTGAAACACAATATTTTACTGAAATAATATTATTACAAAAACATTCTAGAATTATGGAATTTAAATATTTATAATAATATTATTTGTTAATTTTAATATAGCATAAATCCTAGTTTTTGTAAAAAAAAATTGAGCAACTTTTTTCATGCAATTATTACAGATCTTCCAGAAATATCTTGAAAGCCTTAAAAAAAATTCAAAACGTCTGAAAAATTTCTGCTTTACAAGTCTTTAAAATTACACAAACTTCAGAAACTACAACTGAAAAGTATTGTTACTTTGTCAATTGAGTGTAAAATGATATACCTTTAGTTCTAGAACCAGATCCATTCTCTTCCTGCCCAGTGGATTAATATCATTCAGAATCAGTGCAATAATGATGTCGATGCCATTAGACTCATGGGTGGCAATGCAATTCTGTTGAATATGGTAAGTATGAGTGATAGAAATATGTGAAATAACTGAAAAATTGAAGTGTGAGTACATGCCTGATTGTCATGGCAGGGACCTTGACAGTATTCAGTGAGGCTCTCTACAGTCTGATTAATGAGCGCTACGTTATGCTGGTTGATGTAGAGTCCTAACAGCCCCAGGCCTCCTGTTGTGCTGCCACAGATACAGTCCAGGAACTGCAGCGTCTCACACACCAGATTATAGTTGTTTTTATTGTTCTGACAGCGCAGAAAATTCTGTGGGGAAAAGAGGAGAAATTATAGGCTGAATTTGACCATACTCAACGGTATACAACACACCCAATAATTTACTCTGTCATGTGACTGGTTTCAGGTTCCTGATGTTTAAGAAAACAAATGTGCAAGACAGTTCTCAGAGGTAATTTTACAAAATCGGTTTGAGGAGTGACTTTCTCTCAGGTGTTTGCAGATTTCTTAAAACAAAATAACAGATGTATAATGTAAAATAAAGTCAAAATTATTAGGCCTCCTGTAAATTGATTTCTTTATTTAAATATTTCCTAAATAATGTTTGTAGGAATAAAGAGCAAGGAATTTTTCACAGTATTTCCAATAATGTTTTTCTTAAGTCTTAACTGTTTTATTTTAGCTAAAATAAAAGCAGTTTTAAAACCATTTTAAGGTCGATATTATTAGCCCCCTTAAGCTATATTTTATAAATCAGTTTTTTTTTAAGAAATAAAGATTTAGTTGAGTGCAAACGTATTTAATGCACGTTTTTAGAATGTATGTGCATCTTAGTGTTTCCCTGCGAAATCCTTAAGTGCAGTTTTAAATAAATAATTGGATGAAAACAGCTAAAGACAGATTTATTGAACCATTCAAAACAGATTTAACAATTTATTAAAAACAGATTAATTCAGGAATAAAATAAAAAATAAAATGCAGTGTTACACATTAAAACATGATTAACAATGTCAGCTTGCATATTGGTCAAACATCAATTACAGTATTACTGAAGATGATAAATATCCATCACAACAGATATGAACACAAGAGTAAAACCTAAAAACAATTTGTTGGGTCTCTCTAATACAGGGATCACCAAACTTGTTCCTGGAGGGCCGGTGTCCTGCAGATTTTAGCTCCAACCCTAACCAAACTAGCTAATCAAGGTCTTACTAGGTATACTTGAAACACCCAGGCAGGTGTGTTGAGGCAAGATGGAGCTAAACCTTGCAGGGACAACGGCCCTCCAGGACTGAGATTGGTGCCCCTGCTCTAATATATCACAAATAGAGAGGCAGAAAACCCCACCTGCAGGTCTCGATTGTGGTTTTCGCACAGCAGCTGCAGGAAGCGCAGGATTGGCTGCATTATGAGGATGACAGGGCTCATCTCGCCCTGCTCTGTGCCTTTATCTCCACCTCCTTTATCTCCATCAGCCGTGCCAAACGTCTCCTCGGGATCAGCATCTCGACGATATGAACCAAAGGCCTTCTTAGTCGCAGCTGAAGCCTCCAACAGCTGCTCACGAGCATCATCTGTCACCACCACACCGGAGTCTTTACCTGGAGATCAGTGTCTTGTTTTTAATCTCATACTGATGTATATATATTTTATAATATGACATAGCAAACTTTAAAACAACATGCAGTGACCTCACAAATGGATTTTGATGCTCTAATCACAAATATAAAACTATGGCAATAATTAAGAGACAGTTTCTCTGGAAATTTATTAGGTATGAGTTTGAATAATATGTTAATTTGTAAGTTTTGTTTTGTAAAGATCTAAAACAAAAAATTTACAAATAAGAAAAGTAATTTAGAGTGTTTTCTACTGAAAATCACAATTGGCCAGAATAAAAGATTTTTTCATTTGTTTTGACTGAAATCAGGGTTTTTCCAGTAAATACTGAATTCTTAACTTTTCCAAAGTTACATCATTATTAATATGTTGCCAAAAAAATATACATAAACATGCATAAAAAATGTAATCAGTATTGAAACAAAACATCTTAACTTTTTACTCAAACGCAAGCCAAATTTATTATTCTACCGAAACAGAATTTTCAGTTGGTCTCTCGATTTTTTTCAGTAACTGTACGTTGAGATTAAGTGCAAATAAAGACAGTATCTGCTCAGAGCTAATTAAAAACTGCCAGTCCAGACCTCTGCGGCGTTGTGGAGTATCTTTGTCTGGAGTGTTGTCGTCACGCCGCTTGTTGCCGAGGTCACTAGTGTTGACAGTAACCGTGGCTTTGATCTCCACCTGAGCCACTTTCATTCTGTCATAAAACACCCTGAAAAACTTCTCTGAATTTTTGTCTTCTGTTAAACGTTTGAAGAAGGAATGCTGCAACCAGATAAAAACACAAACATGACTCCATCAATGTGTTGCAAGTTTGAAAATAGGAAAAAGTCTTGTACAGAATACTAAAAACCATCAATAAAGGAGTGGAGGAAAAAAGAACTTTTACCAAACTTAAATGCTTATGAAATATTGTGTTTCTGTCTAAAGATGTGGTTTCAGGGCCTTAGCATGAGATTTATGATTTTTTTTGTTAATTTCTTTGTCTTGTGTGTAAAAGTAAAGCAGGTCTATAATGTAACCTTGAAAAACTGAGCAGGAGAAAGCCCTCGCTTCCTTGTGACTTTGCAGTGACCTGTGTTTCTGTATGACTTGCAAGAGAATAAAATTATCTTTAAATATATTGAATGTATTGAACATGTTTGTCTCTTATTCAGTTATGGAATTTTAAAAACACAGGCAATAGCATTTTGTTTTTATCAGCGCTATGCCATTGAGAGTGGTTGAGATCAAGCGCATCAAACGAAAAGCGAATGAGAAACATCTTGAAGGGAGCGGGACATGTCAGATACTAGATTTGATTTGATTTGATACTAGACACATTTGATCAGTCAAAAGATTTAAAACTGAAGTAAAAACAAACATTGATCCATTTAGGAGGAAGTGACAAACTGCAAGCTTTAGATGTTTATATCTTCTTAATGTTAATTTTGTAACAGTTTTTTTTTTTTTTGTAGCACATTAGCTAATATACAGGGTGGGCCATTTATATGAATACACCTTAATACAATGGGAATGGCAGGTGATATTAACGTCCTGTTTGTGGCACATTAGTATATGTGAGGGGGCAAACTTTTCAAGATGGGTGGTGACCATGGTGGCCATTTTGAAGTCGGCCATCTTAGATCCAACTTTTGTTCTTTTAATAGGAAGAGGGTCATTTGACACATCAAACTTATTGGGAATTTCACAAGAAAAGCAATGGTGTGCTTGGTTTAACGTAAAGTTATTCTTTTCATGAGTTATTTACAAGTTTCTGACCACTTATAAAATGTGTTCAATGTGCTGCCCATTGTGTTGGATTGTCAATGCAAGCCTCTTCTCCCACTCTTCCCACACTGATAGCAACACCACAGGAGAAATGCCAGCACAGGCTTCCAGTATGCTTAGCTACAGGTGCTGCACATCTTGTATCTTCACCAACCATTCCCATTTTATGATGGTGTATCCATATAAATGGCCCACCATGTATATCTTTAAAACTAACATACTGATACTAAAATCTAAACATTTTTTATTTTAATTACATAGAACCTTTAATGAGTAAGTAACAATAAAAACTGATCATATTAGTATGTCAGAATGACTTAAATCATAAATGTACATACACAACACTTATTTTAAACTGAACTATCATTTCACTGGCAGGCCTATCTGACCTGTATGATGGTGTTTCCGCCCTCCAACAGTGCGATGGCCAACAGAATGCTTTCATGGAAGACGCGGTCGCTGGTAGTGTTCATGATGAGATCAATGACAAGATCCGATGCCCCTTCACGGTCTAGATGACACTGCACCTCCATTAATGACATCTCAGCCCTGCTCAACCCCCCTGAAATCAAACGAACACACATAAAAATGATTAAATTGCATTACAAATGCTCCCAGAGGTTACAATGTACTTACCTGGCTGGCTCTTGATTGGCCCGACAGGAGTTAGGGTGGAGTTACCAAACGAGGTCAGACTTTCTCTCCGCCCACCACTCCTGAAGCCATAGTAACGATTGACGAGCAGCTGCCGAAGGGCCTCCCCCTGTCATGAGAGTGGTCATGTTATTTTTTACAGCTTTTTATTTGATTTGTTTGTTGTCCAGTAAGTATCCATCATAAAAAAGTGGCATATCAAGAAATGGATAATTAAAGTTGTTGTGAAATTGAATTAAGGCAGTTGAAAGGTTGAGATGTGTTGTTAGAGAGCTGCGTTAGGTGAAGATAGCGTGATGTTAGTGACCTACCCTCTGCCGATCCTCCTGCTGTTTGGGTGGCAGACTGATATCCACCACCTGAGTGAGTGAGCAGAGCGGACAACACAACACTGACACACAATTAGTATCATCATGCAGCAATCTCTATCCTAACAGCATGCTTGGTGTTATAATGAAATCAGTGGACAAAATGACTAAAAATTATGGTACCAAGTAATTACGTTATTAGAGACACACAATTTTGGATAAACCGAAACTAATTTTTTTGTTTAAAAAACAAACAAAAATGCTATGGACAGAACCAAGTAACATGTAATTTACTAACATAAAATTATGTTAATTGTAGAAATCTATTTAAAAAAAAAAACACATTTAATTTATGTATTTTTATTAATTCAATCACTCGCTCATAAATATTTCAATTAATGGATGAATCAGCATTTTGACTAAATCACTCTGCAGCCATGTTTCCATGCAGTGCTGTGAACTATACTTTACAAGATCACATAAATGCTTTATGTACATAGAATTACTTGTGTCCAATTGTTCCTAGTGTTCAAAAGACCACTACCTTGAAAATTGTGCAAAAGTTTTGAAAGCAGTGAATGGGAAAAGATGGTGGTTCCTTTTTATTAAATTATTTGCCCCTCAGAATTTAGATCTAAAATGTGAACTTGAACCAGATGTTCGTAAGTTCTTTCTTAAATTGGAACATAAAGTCCACACTAGGGGCTCAAACTACTAGCTAGCTTATAACTAAATTTGTTCTCACTTCGGTTGCACCACAAGTTCGTAAGGCAAACCGTAGTTAGTAGGTTGTAAGCTCTCTGTACAGTCATGCGTAGTCGCATTGAATGATGTAATATTTAATAAAAAGCAATAAATCGTTAAACTGCTTTAACATTCTGCAACTAATGCATCTATATATAACTGTCCTTTGAAAATTAAATGACAAATTACATTTTCGTAGTACATTTAACTACAGTCAGTCAGTCAGTCACTACAGTCGACTGTAGTGTAGTAGTGTAAAGTTATCAAACTTTTTTTTTATCCTACATATGAACATACCGAAAAGAATGTGAGATTTGGGAGGAAAGTAAGGCTGCGAGTAGCGGGAGGTCATTCTTCAATATCATCATCACAAGCTCTTCCATGAAACTAATCTCACCGTCATCTCTTTTCTATTGTTATACATGGGGGGAGCTGCCGTCAATTAATTAGTTGGAACACAGCATTGTGTTTAAACTATGTTCAGTGGTGCAACACAAAAATATTTAGTAATGTGTAAGTTGTAACTTAGATTTCCTTTAATTCACAACTAGGCTATGTTTTAACTTACACAGAGCTGGTGCAACCGGCCCCTGATGCCTGAGGCAGATGAGACATCTGTAGAGGCAGTCCTCTGAGAATTGATTGAGTAAATTTGCTTCCATCATAGATTTTGCATGTACTGTTAATTGCACTCATCTATTACTTAATTCATTTTCAATCATAAACTTCTGGTGGTGGTTTGAATTAAGACTGTGATCTCTTAACAATTATTCATGCAGCTCTATGTGCTGTGCAAGCAATTTATGAGCTAAATTAAAAATAAATAGAATTGAATATAGAAAATAGAAGAGAAAATGTCCTAAGTAGTGCTGGGCAAAAGATTAATCGTGATCAATGGCATTTAAAATAAAAGTTTGCTTTGACATAATGTGTGTGTGCTGACACATGCATGCATATATACATTACAAGTATCTATGGAAAAAAGGTTTTGTATGTCATACTTTATTTTGATGGTCGGTTTGTTGAATTTAAGTTACATTGCATCTACATGCCAACTAATTCTCATTAGATTTTAAGTAGACTGTTAGAGTTAGGGTAAGTTGACATGTACGTGCAAAGTTTCTTATAGTCAGTTAAATGTTGAAAGAGCAGTATTAGCAGATATTAGACAGACAATCTACTAATACACAAATGGGCCAATAAAATAAAGTTACCATTTTGTATAGTTTTGTTTTATGTAAGTGTGTGTAATACAAATAGATAATAAACATACACTGACCAGCCACTTTATTATGTACACCTTACTAGTACCGGATTGGACCCCCTTTTGCCCTTAGACTGCCTTAGTCCTTTATGGCATAGATTCAACAAGGTATGGGATATATTCTTCAGAGGTTTTGGTTTATATTAACATGATAGCATCATGAAGTTGCTGCAGATTTGTCGGCTGCACATCCATAATGCGAATCTCCCATTCCACCACATCCCAATGGTGCTATATTGGATTGAGCTCTAGTGACTGTAGAGGCCATTTGAGTTCAGTGATCTCATTGTCATGTTCAAGAAACCAGTCTGAGATGATTTGGGCTTTATGGCATAGCGCATTAATATGCTGGAAGTAGCTATCAGAAGATGGGTACACTGTGGTCATAAAGGGATGGACATAGTCAGCAACAATACTCGGGTAGGCTGTGGCGTTGACACGATGCTCAATTATTACTAATGAGGCCAAAGTGTGCCAAGAAAATAGTTCTCAAAGCATTACACCACCACCACCAGCCTGAACTGTTTATACAAGGCAGGATGAATGCATACTTTCATGTTGTTTTTGCCAAATTCTGACCCTACAATCCAAATGCAACAGAAATCGAAACTCATCAAACCAGGCAAAATTTTTTAAATCTTCTATTGTCCAGTTTTAGTGAGCCTGTGCGAATTGTAGCCTCAGTTTCCTGCTCTTAGCTGACAGGAGTGGCACCCGGTGTGGTCTTCTGCTGATGTAGCCCATTCGCCTCAAGGTTGGATGTGTTGTGCATTCAGAGATGCTCTTCTGCACATCTCGGTTGTAACGAGTATTTATTTGAGTTACTGTTGCCTTTCTATCAGCTTGAACCAGTCTGGCCATTCTCCTCTGACCTCTGGCATCAATAAGATATTTGCACCCACAGAACTTCCGCTCACTGGATATTTTCTCTTTTTCGGACCATTCTCTGTAAACCCTAGAGATGGTTGTCCCAGTAGATCAGCAGTTTCTGAAATACTCAGACCAGCCCGTCTGGCACCAACAACCAAGGCACATTCAAAGTCACTTAAATCACCTTTCTTCCCCATTCTGATGCTCGCTTTGAACTGCAGCAGATCGTCTTGACCATGTCTACAAGCCTAAATGCATTGAGTTGCTGCCATGTTATTGGTTGATTAGACATTTGCGTTATCGAGCAGTTGGACAGGTGTACCTAATAAAGTGGCGGTGACACACATATCTTATGTCAAAACAAACCTTTATTTGGGATGTGATTAATCTTTGCCCTGCCCTAGTCTTAAGAATAAGATCTGAATATTATGCATATTATGGTCAAAAACAAATGTCTGTAACAACAATTCATATACAAACTGTCCAAATATTCAGTTATTGCTCAAAAAGTTAGTAAATTTTAACCTATACTCACAAATACCAAAATCTTTAAAAACTACCTAAAATATTACTCTAAGATCATATTATACGTGCAGCACTATAAAAGCGTTTTTTTCTATTATAAATACTTTTTTTGTTACACATTTCATACTAAAACAAGAAGTTAGGGCTTTCACACTACAGCGGTCTTCAGCATCTTTCACAAAAATCATAATCTGCTACTTAAATGGTTGTTACAATAACACCAAACCCCAACACCCATACCACATCTAACGTGTATTCAGGCCAAATCTTTAATTGTCTATCGAAGACAGAAAGAGTAGGAAGATAACAAAAGTTGAGAAATAAACAAAGGGTAGATGGGATGAATGACAAAAAGAGGACAACCTCCGTGACATCCATCTCATCATCATATCCCAGAAGCTGAAAAAGAGGAGTGAAGAACGGGGTTAATGAAAGAGTGGACATTCTTTAAATCAAGCCAGTAACTATTAGGGACATGCGTGTTAACAGATAGTTACAACAGAGAAGATGTGACCATCAACTCAAACTCAAACAAACATGCTCTTAAGCGACTTGCTTTTGTAATTAATATCACACATGCAGACATTGCAAATGAAGCCAGTATGTGTAGAAGACAAAAGATCAACCTTACACAACCAATAAAATATCAATCACGTGTATAATACCATTGTTTTTTTTTTGGGGTAACAGAGCTGAAACTCTTCTGCTAGTCCTCTTTTTAAATGTTTGTGGTAAATACCTTCTCTCCATATCCTCTGTCTTTGGTCATCATCTCTCGGAGTGTCTGAAGGACTTTGATGCAAAGCCTCTCTTCGTTTTCTTCTAGAAGCTGCTTAGTGTGTTTTATCAACCTGCATAATGAACAGATGAAACAAATAAAACAATACTACACTCATAAAATAGTTAATAAATTGTTATTTTTTTAATTAATATGGATTTAAAATAATGCACAATTACATTAGGCACAAGATGCTCACTAATGATTAAAAAAAAAACAGAATGCTCATATTCACTTGCATTTTTATGCCTTAAAACTGGAATTTCCTAATAAAGTGGACAGAATATGGAGGATGATACTTTACTTCTTACTGAATGTTACAAAACATAAAGCTTCTGCTAATATTATACAGGAAGTAGACTATAATGAATACTAAAGTATTATTCACACAGCTACACTCCCAGACAAAAGTTTTGTCGCCTGTCCAAGTTTTAGGAACAACAAATAATAACTTGACTTCTAGTTGATCATTTGGTAATAGAAGTGGCTTATATGAACCAAATAACTTATTAATAAAGTCATCTGGAATGGCAAAGAAAGTGTTCTTGCAGGACTCCCAGAGTTCATCAAGATTCTTTGGATTCATCTTCAATGCCTCCTCCGACATCTTACCCCAGACATGCTCAATAATGTTCATGTCTGGTGACTGGGCTGGCCAGTACTGGAACACCTTCACCTTCTTTACTTTTAGGAACTTTGATGTGGAGGCTGAAGTATGAGGAGGAGCACTATCCAGCTGAAGAATTTGCCCTCTCTTGTGATTTTTAATGTAATAAGCAGTAGCACAAATGTTTGGATACGTCAGGCTGTTAATTTTGCCATCCACTCTGCAGATCTCTAGCACACCCCCATACTAAATGTAACCCCAAACCAAGATTTTTCCTTAATATCTACCTTCTGCCATTTTTCCATATAATCAACTAGAAGTCAAGTTATTATTTGTTGCTTTTACAACTGGGATTGACAGCAAGACTTTTGTCAGGTAGTGTAAAACAGCACAGACTAACATTTTGGCATTTAGACTGAATTTTTGATTTGTTAACAGAAAGACAGAGAAAAATGCAGACCAAAAGATCTGTACTGTAAATTCCTGGTACATGCATTTCCAGCACTATACCCTTAAGAGAATAGGAATAAAGGGACATTTTTCAGTATATCTTTTGTGTTGAGCGAATGGTTTGTTTGTGTTGAGTTATGGTTGTGAACAATGAAATTGTTATTGTTAGGTAAACTATCACTTAAAAAAAGTATGGTTTATGAAAGATAGTTCCAGGGTTATTTCTGAGCCTTTAAGAATTGGTCGTACTTGCAGATGAAGCCTCCACTCTCACACTTGCGGTGGGCTTCAGTGTGCTCTGGAAACAGCAGCTCTGGGCGATGGAGAACATCCACCAACACTGACAACTCAGCCTGAACCAGAGGCCTCAACCGCTCCTCCAATGCAGACACTATATCCTACAGACACACAAAACACATTCACCACACACAAAACACACATTCACCACACACCCTAACAAAGGCACTGAGGCAAAACAATTAAATATAGCTTTATTTTATCAAATTAAATCAGAGACATGGTTCATGATTGATAAGGCATCATAGATCTCTTCTAAAACCCAGTGAGCTGCCTCGCTGACTTCTTAGACATCATCCTTATGATGGAGCCTCCTATAATCATCGCTGCACATCACAAACAAACAATCCTAAAGACTCTATTTACTCTACACTAGTATTTACATTTAAGCATTTATAAATATTTACTCTTTCCCTCTCAGCTTTTTTCTTTTCTTTAAAGTTGCCAGCCATTGCCAGCAGTTTAATGATTTTACTTGAACTGAATTTTAGAATATTTTTCAGCTAGGTATATATGATCATAATATATATTAAAATAAAGAAGCATTTACCAGTAACAGTAGAGATGAAGTCAAAGAAAGGTTGTGTAACTGTAATTTTTACCTGCAAACTTAGTTTCTCTTTCTCAAATTTCAATCGACGCTAGCATTTTTGATAATTTTTACCTAAATTTGACAGCCCTTAGAATAATTTCGGCTTGGAAAACATGATCATGTTTATCAAAATAAAAAACATTAATCAGTAACGTTAGGTATTAAGCCAAAGGGAGGTTGTATATCTGTCATTTTTACCTAAGATCTTAGATTCTCTTTCTCAGAATTCACTCCGTGGAGCATGTGACATCACATACCTCACTCAGGAAATACATTAGGGCTTCCCCTACCTTAATATACCTAAAACACGGATTGCTGTAAAAACTTATCAATGGCAGGGAAGTGTTTTCTTTCAATTGATGAGTTATCCGAATGTCATATGGCAGGGAAAGAGTTAAATAATTGTACATAGTTACTTTATGGTTAGGGTTAGAATGAGGTTTAGGTTTAGGATAATAAAATGCATGTAATTATACATAAATTACTATGGACATGAAACGTAGAAAGGACAGAGGAAAAATAAAGTGTTGTGTTTTTTAGAACTGAATAAAAAATAAGTTAATTATTAATAATCGCTACAATGCATTTCAAGATTTTGCATTTAGCTGATGATTGATTATAAAGCTTGTTTGGCATGCTGTCCTGAGAGAGAGCCCTGAGCTCATAAGATCCTCGAGCCCAGGGCTTCCAAGGCGAGAGGGGAGTTTGAGCTCAGGTAGATCTCGAGAACTCCCTTGCTGTAGTAGCTAATGAACAGAGAGTGATTGCTCTTAAAAGATAACTACTTACTAGGAACATGTTTATGGTGGCGATTTGGATTATTCAATTAACTTAAGTTGCATGTTTTTGAACGGCGGGAGAAACATCAGCTGGCTTGGAAAGGACTAGAACCAGTGACATTCTTGCTTTGAGGCAACAGTGCCACCCATCTAGGAAAGGAGGAAGAGTAGGGGTGGAAGGGGGGATTCTTCAAAACGAAGATGGCTGTTATATGGAACTTAAGGTATTAATAGTGGCTTTTGAATCGTCTGATTGGTGAATCATAAACTGAATAATGCGGGAGTGACTGCAAGCAATCATAAGCACGTGATCCTCTCGAAATTAGTTTACAAATAAACTTCACTTTGGGACTATATTTTCCATGTATTAAATAATATGTCAAAGTTGTAATTTAGAAGAAAAAAAAAACAGTGGTAATGTGACTTCCTCACCTGTAGTCTTTCAATGATGTTGCGATAGTCTCGAGAGGTGGTCAGAACAGAGTCTCTCCGAGTCGCGTTACGGACAGAGAGTCTCCAGCTGAGGGCTGTTTTCTGCACAATGTTGTTGGACTTCATGAACAGATTATTCACCTGACAGTCCAGATCCACAGGAATGGCTATGGCTCTGCCTTTGGCTGCACATTACACAACAGCAAATCTGTTGAAATATCCTACATGATGAAATATCTTAAATGATGAAAACAGCTGCTGGAGAGGATGCTCTTACCCACGTCACTCAGCACTTTGATGCAGGCTTCCACATTCCCCTTCTGACCTGGGAGAAGCCAGTTGCAGTGATATACACGAAACACTCCCTGCAGCAGCTGCACAAACACCGGCTGCCGGGTCTGAGACACAAGGAGACATAGATGGTACTTTTACACCTTAGACTACCTGCAAACTTGTGCTCTGGTCTGATAGAAAATACATTTCATTAATTAGAATTAGTTTTGAAAAATCTGTCCTGATGAATCATTCAATGACTTGCTCATAAAACTTCAATAAAATGAAATAAATCAAAGTTTTGAGCGAATCTCTTGAACTTAGAAGCCACATTTTCATGCAGTGCTGTGAATTGTACTTTACAATATCACATAAATTGTTTATAAACAAGAATTGTTTCCATCCTATTGTTTCTAGTGTTCAAAAGATCAAAACTGTCACAAGCTTAAAAAATGTGCAAAAGTACTAAAAGCAGAAATGAAATGGGGGCTACCTGCAAACTTGTGCTCTGGTCTGAGAATGGTGAGCTGAAAAAGGTGGTGACGATGCTCATTATGGTCTCTGTAACGTATCTCTCCAGAACTGTGTCAGCGTGTTTACGGTCACTTGTGTTATTGCACACCTAAAGGAAAGTTGAGTATGTGATTATCCAGACCCTCTTGACCATGTATCAACTGAAAACCATTGGTAATTTGAGTCTTACTCTGCAGACGTCCACCAGAAAATCATCAAAAAGTTTCCACATGTGATTGCTGGTGTAGATCTCCTTCATCTCAACCTCTGTATCAACATAACAGTGATTCAGGAAGTTCACGTAGGCCATCTTCACCTGCAAGCGCAATTATAAATTCTTATTTTATAAAGTCACACATCCCAGTTTGGCTACTAATACTGGAAAAAAAAAAAGACAATTTTTATTTTGGTTGTGTAATAGAAGAATAGGCAAGCTTTGGGACAGGGGAGTCAAACTCATATCCTGGAGGGCCGAAGCCCTGCACAGTTTAGTTCCAACCCTGCTCCAACACCCTTACCTGTAGGTTTCAAACAAGCCTGAAGGACTCAATTAGTTTGATCAGGTATGTTTAATCAGGGTTGGAACTAAACTGTGCAGAGCTGTGGCCCTTTTGGAACTGAGTTTGACACCTGTGCTTTAGGACATGCTACTTTGTCATTAATTAACAGTTCTGTTAGTTATGGCCAGATATAATCCTTGGACACTTTTTTGCAGTTTCTGCGTAGAATTTTTGTGGAATTATTTTGAGAGTGTAGTAACCAAAAACTTAAAATATGAAGTAACAAATAATCACTTTTTAACTTTTATTTAAGGTTTCCAATGCAAATCTTATTAGATCCACAAAGCAAGTCTCTCACATATCTACTAAAAGACAGAACATATTACTTTACAAACTGTACTATAAATATTCATGTAAACATTTGCATATTAATCAATAATACTACTGAAAATAATGTAAAAACTGAATAAATATATATTTAGACTCATTTAGTAAAGAAACTAACAAGTAAAAAAATAGACTCAATGATGGGCTAAAAAACTTGCGCATTTCTGCATGAGCAGATTCCTTACTCCATGGGAAATTAAGTAGCACATTCAGCTGACGTTCAAGGATGTTTCATGCAGATACATGTTTATAAAACTTTTAAAATACTGTTGCAGACGGAATATAATCCAGATAACATGAAATAAATAGTTAACATCAGGTTTAGATTTTAATCATTATTCATTCAATCCCAGATACAACCTCTATACGATTAACCATCGTATCCACAATGTTAGTCGTTTATCAAAGCTATTTACCTATTTAATGTGTTGTGGGAAACATTAGTCATTAAGAGTCTGAATTCAACTAGAAAAAGTAGATTAGCAATATCCAGTTTAACATATTACAATTTGTTATAGACAATTATTTGTTTATGGACTGTGCAGCATCAGACCAACAATTTACTTTAGGTTGTGAAGCAATCCAAAAAGTGCACACACCTCAGGGATGCAGTCCTCATGTGTGACCACACGTACAATATCATCGAGAGGGAGCAGCGAGTTGCATTTGATCTCAGTGTAGACGTTCTTGCCTTCAGTGCACACAGCCAGCAACTCCACCAGGTGAATGTGATACCTGTAAGAGTGAGCATGAAGTCTTATAATGACAACAACAAGTACGCAACAAACCTTTTCTGACTTTTTAAATGCAAATGAGAGATGTCATTGTAACCTCATTGTGAGTGCTGAAAACTGAAAAATTCAGAGGCAGAGCACAGATATTTACAATCATAAAACAAGATATTCTGCACCAACTTCAACAAATTGAACAAATATTGACATTTGTTCAGTTCATACTAGCATGATTCAGTGCAGTTTTCAACGTTAAATAGATACAGTAACAATCTATATTGTAATATTGTAGAGACAAGACGTGTTTGGGCAGTTTTATCTCCGAACCTGAGTGCACTGCTCTCATCAAGTCGTTCCCGCTCAAGACGCATCATCTGAACCAATGACTGAAAAGACGCCCGGTCATTATAGAACACCAGCACATCCTCACCTGCAGTCACCAGCTACACAAACACACACATAAAACATATTTACTAAGTAATACTCTGTGTATTTCAGCAGTCTCAAAACTGTGAACTTCTATCTGGTCAACAAACCTCAGCCATGACGATGTCTTGGCATTTCTTGATGAACTTGTTCTCTGCCTTGACAATGGTCTGCAGGAACTTGAGGTAGTGCACGCTGCGGCCGTGTGTCTCGATGCAGTGCACAAAATGCTGCACGACCCGCTCATTAATCTCACTACACAACTGGAAATTATTCATGAAGATATGCTGCATGGTCACCGCCTCCAGGATCTAGCAACAGAGAGACCAGGAGAAGTATAAGAATGAAAATTAAAATCTCTCTCTGTGTTGGTTTTTTGTTTTTGGTTACAATATAATAACATGGGTATGACCTAGGTAATAGAATGTTAAGGTGGTTTAAGAGGACTTGCCTTGTGTTCTTGTAATCAAAACTGTAAAAATAACAGGTTCATTTTCAAAAAGCCAAAGTTTTCCAGTAAGGACTGGGGTTTAGGGTAGGGTTGAGGCAATATAAGTGTTGAAACTCCGCGGACCCGGTACCAGGTCTGTGACGTCATGGACTTTCGCTTTCAGATTTAAAGGGCTAGCGTTGCACCAGACCCCCGTAAGTGGTTTCGTTTGAAAGTGTAGAATCTATATTTTATGCACATATGCATCACTTTGGTTTATATTTTACTGTATAAAAGTTATTTACACTTAAAACACAGTATTTTGGATACCCGAGGTAGGTATTTTACATATTTTACATGGTTCATTTTCATATTTTTTTATATGACACATGTACAAGTTATAGCTCAAATAAAAGCTCTTGCCGGTGCTCATACAGTTCTAGCATTTTTTTACTGAATTATATTCATATGCCAAACAGTTGTTGAATGAATTGTGGTTTTTCCATGGCGCAGAAATGTAAAGAATACATTCGTTATCAATAAGCAGCCCCAGATAGCACAGACAGCTGTCATCTCTTACCTTATGCTGTGCCCTTCAGGGCCATTCTCCTCTGTTTTTGAGGTGATGTGCATAAGTAATCCTTTTATATGTCTGATGTGGTCCAAACACAGTGAATTATGTTTGATCAAACAAAAGAATAGTGAAATATGAAAACAATGATCGGTCCCTGTGGCTTGTATAGGACATCTCATCAGTTGGAATACAATAACTTTTGCATAGATTATGGTAGACCTTTTTCTTTTTTCCTATGATTACAGACATGTGCAGGAACCACCAAAATTAATTACAGCACCCTAGACCACACAGAACCTAAAAGGTACACTTTCAATTTTGAGTTTATAAAAAAAAAAAAAGTGCCTCTTTTTTTAAGGTGTTTATTATAAAACAGACAACATATACAGTTATTTTAAACACTTCCAATAGTGTTTTATGAAAATTCAAAGGGTTTTCTTTAAAATGATACCAAATTTTTGCATTTACACCTCTGCATGTGGATTTGGGAAGCTTTTAAATTTGGGTAGGCAAAATCCAGGCGGAAATCCCCAAATAGCAGCAGAGTTTAAGTGGTTAAATACAGTATAAAATGCAAATCAAGAGTCTTCATAAACACCAAAGTATGTTTGTGTGTTCTTACCCCAGGGTTGAGGAACAGGTTGATGTGTTTGTGTAGAAGTGCCTGGTTCTGCTGATTTCCAGCACAGAAGTTTTGAAGGAACTGATGTGCTAAGGTCATGATCTCCTGCATCTGGACATCCTCCCCCTAAATAGTCAAAAAACACACACAAGCATGATGAAAAAGAATAAGATGCCTTTTTATAAATTAATTTACGTACTGTATACATATAAAGCCAGTGCGACCACAAGATATTTACTACAACCTTCTAAATATTATTTATTTGACATCATTTACATGTTTTGGAATGTATGCAATTGCTAGATGGTCCTTAAAGAATAAGAGGCTGATGCTCAGTGAACATCAAACCTGAAACTAACATGAGCAAGAAGATTGTTTCCAGTCAAATTTGATCAATTTCATTTAAATTGCAAAATTTAGTCTACAAATCTAAGTTAGATGCAACATAACAGGTGCATTTTGGCTATCTGTTTAATTCTGCATTAGCTCTGATTAATTCTGTTGCACTAGTATGCCTGAACACTTGTTTCAAAGTAGCACAGAATAATTTTCCAAATGTATTCCTCCAATGGCTGACCCGCACCTTCTCATAAGGGATTTGCAACAGTTCGAGGACCACACTGTGAGCTCCCATGTTCCTGAGGAGCCGCTGCTGCTGTTTCTTATTCTTCTTGCCAGAGATGCCCTCCAAAACACACAGTTTGCTCAGCCTCAGCAGGATCTACACACACAAGCGTTGGAATTCTTTCAAACATAAGATTTACTTCAAAAGAACATCCAATTTTCTTATAAATCTCCATAAAAAAACACTGCACCTCTTTCACGACTCTGTAGTTCGAGCTGCTGGTACTTTCCACTTTGGGTTTGTTTGATCTACTCGAGTTGATGACACCCTGTTAAAGCAGGAAAAAGCTTCTATTTAACATATAATTCACTACAATTTGGAAAAGAGCTATTATGTTGCTTCTTGGGTTTTTATTATATTTATTTAGAGGTACATCCTGACCTTGTGGTGGGCTTCAGGGGTGACTTCTCCAGCATCCAGTCCTGAGTCTGAGCCTTGTCTCTTATACACCCACAACTCTGATTTCTCTACTATTGACCTCAGCTGGTCCAAATCTGACTTGATCTGTTTATAGTTTTCCACATCCTGACTGGTCACCAGGAGCTGAACCTAAAACAAAATAAATGCCTATAAATGGACTATCACAATGTGAAAGTAGGGATGATCCGATCCAGATACTTGGATCAGATATCATTTCGATACTGCATATTTTTGTTGGATCAGGTATCGGCCAGCAGTTACCGATCCAAATCCAATCTTGTGTGTGGGTTATATTCTGTGAAATTTATAAGCCAACAAAAGCCATGAAGGTAGCCTATTATAAGGCACTAGAAAGTTGTTGTGTATGCCTACTAAATCCCATATGTCTGAAGCCATTCTATAGTTTATTGTGAAGTACAGATAAATATTCAAGTGCTTAAATTCAAGTTCAATTCAGCTCTTCTCACTGCTGCGCCTGTCAATCATTCAATTCAAACTGCGTGTTGCATTCATGACAACACAAAAAAAACTTTCTTCAAGACTATTTGTTCTTGTTATTATAAAAAATCAGTAGAAAAAATGCATATAGTTTTGCAATAAATGGGTTCATTTTGACCTGCAACGTGTAGTTCATTGCTGCTTCTAAATCATGTTGTGCTGTGTCTGGTAGATCAGCAGATTATTACCTGCTCTTCACACACAAAGAAGGCCTACCTGATATTTTAAATTAGAAAAGGCTCAATAATACATTGGACAGACCCTCAATGCACTGATTTCTTCCCTTTTTGCTGCTAAGTTTTGGAAGTGTCCGCAGTTACCGGAGGGCTGCGTGCTGTATATGCATCAAACACTTCATTCACGCACCGGCTGCGCAAACAGGATGTGCGCTGCTCTGTAAAATTATTCTCACAATGAGTTTCTGTTCTCTCATCCTTCCGACTGAGTTTATTCTTTTGAGGGCAATACTTTCAGTGCTGTGAATAGTTTGTTGAGCCTGGCTCATTGTGGTCAAAATAATTTATTAAAGAATAAAAGTTAAACTGATGGTCACAATATGAATTGTCGGTAACAGAAAAGGGAATGCTTGTTAATTAACACTGGCCTCAGACTGTTTAGTTTAGTCTGCGTCAAACCTGCAGGAAAATATTAGGCTTTGCTAAAAGGCTGGTTATTTTACCAACGATTAGGGTCAATAGTTGTAGCATATTGCAGATTTATAAGAAAAATTTTAATATTAAAAAAGGAAACATAAGCTGGACCACAACAGATCAATGTTATAACAAATGCTCAAATAATATAGTCATATACAGTAGGCTTATGAGCCTGTTATTTTTACTAAAGAGGATATATTATTTGAGTTTATCACCACAACTATAAAAAGTCTATTATCCTTTGAAACAAACAAACAAGCAAAAAAATGGTACAGTATCGGGATCAGATCTGTATCGGTCGAATTTTGGTATCGGGATCAGATTGGTTTAAAAAAAATTGAATCAGTGCATCCCTATGTAAAATTGGTTAGTTTTAGTGGTATCATTAATGACTATTGATTCAGTGGTGCAACAATAACATTTTTGCCTTAAAACCAGATTGTTTAGATGTTTTTTATTTTTTGGTTATCATTTCAGTGTGTTTTTTAAAAATCTTTATTATTTATTATTTTTTTAACACTGATTATTATTTATATTGTCATCAATAGTAGACACTAACCCTACATTAAGGAATATATCATCGGCTTTTAAACTAAAAGATCAAACCAACAATTCAGTAACCCATTCACTAAAAGTTTGTGAATTAATCAGCCATTTTAAATGAATCACTTGAATGGGTGATTTATTTCTCATTCATTAATATAGGGATTTTAGTGTTACATTTATTTATCCATGACAGGATTCATCATCTTTAAAACTTTTATCATTATTTTTTGATGAAGATGAACCTATTAGAAAACAAATTAATACCTGTTTGAAGGCCTGTAGGACCTCCTGGCGTTGGCTAAAGTGTCTGAAGAGCAGGTGAAGAGCTCGAGATACCAGCGGAGGATAGTCATGCATGGTCAGGTGAAGCAGGACCCTCAGAAATGTCCGTCCACCATGATCATCAAGATCCAGCGGGGTGTTCTCTTCACTACTTACAAGAACACACACAGACACACCCAAACATAAAAAACTATCATATAACTATCATATATCATATAACAAACAACCTGCTTACCTTCCTCCAAAAATACCCTCCGCCTGCTCTTCAATGTGCTCAAAGTCTAGCGCACCTAACAAAAACAGAAGTTACTCACACAATACTCCTGCTATACCAGCTGAAAGTGACACTAAAAACCATCGAGGACCTCAAAAACGACACGTACGAAGAGAAGATGCCAACCATCAAGGACTTCCAGGACAACACATACACTTATTACAATTCATTAAACATGTACACATACTGTAGACATCACCTATATGCTCTAAGATTGCAGATTAAATATGTCGGTATATAATAACTTATATTTGATTGTACCCTTAACTTAACTTCATTGTAATGCAGTAATGTGCAGATTTTGTAAAACTACTTTGAAATAATAATAATTGTAAACAAAAAGTGCTATACTAATAAACTTAAATTGAATTTAATTAGCTTATTTCACCTTGAACGCTGGCAGGAGATTCTGGGCTTAAAGATGGTTCACTTTGAGAGTTACTTTCATCAAACTCTGTCTTAAAGATACAGAGGAGGCAGGAGATCCTGTAGTCCAACCGCACATTCAGAATAAACTGCATGAGAAAAATGAGAGCTTTTTTAAATATTGATTTACATGAAAAATTACAATCCAACTATTGGCCAGGATGTGTTTGAACACCTGCAGGATCTCGATGATCTTGAGTTTAGTGTCCATCACCAGTATGTCCTGTTTCTGAGGTTCACTTTGTGCTTTCACTTCGTCTCTGTCAGGAGGATTGTGGCTGGAGGCTGGCAGAAATCCCCCACCCCTCAACACCACCTGTGTCATCAGCTCTCCCACCCCATGGATGGAGCGCATCACGTTACTTCCTACAGACACAAACAGGACTGTTTTACACTAGAAAATGACTTGTTGACATTTTAATTTATTCCGGTTACCCAATATGAATTTGTTTGCTTATAATAAAATAAAAAATATTTTCTGATCTCATAAACTGTATTATCCATACTGTAAAAACAAACTATAGCTATTCTTTTAAACAAATCGATTTCTTTTAATCTCTCTTCTTTTGCAATATATATGTTTTCATCATAGATCTCAGGTTGTTAAAATTGGTACAACAACAGTGCATTCGGTTGTTCTATGGGAGTTCCACAGGGGAGTGTTTTGGGACCTTTACTTTTACTGATGTGTGTCAATGACCTTCCTCTGGTAATTAAACATTCAGATTCTTTATTATACGCTGATGACACAGTATTTTTTGTGTCTGAATCAAGTATAAACACAATTAACAATAAATTAAATACAGATCTTCAGCATTTACATCAATGGCTGCAAGACAATCATTTGACTAATAACGCTAAGAATGTACTTTTACTTTTAAGAACGTTCTTTTAAGTAAAAGAATGTACTTTTACATACAGAATGTATGTACTTTTACTCATCTAGGCGGAAACATCCATATCCTATCCCATCACTTTCAAAAATCAAAAACTTTCCATTGTATCTACATATCAATTTTTGGAAATCAGTCTGGACTCTCGCCTTACTTATTATGAGCATGTTCAAAATGTCTATAAAAAGCTAAAACAAAAGCTATTTGTTCATGGGAAAATTAAGACAAATTTGTCTTTTTCTGTTTCTGAAACTTATCTTCATGCTATAATCTTGTCCACTTTGTCAGACTGTTTAAAAAAACAATATCTTTGAGCCAATAGCTAGACTGTACATGAGGGCCTATAAGATCTACAATAGACTTTGTGGATGGACACATCACTGTTTTGCCCTATCACTCTAGTGCTTTATCATTTCAAAATGACATTATGAACACAGTGGTTAAACAGTACTATCAAATTCTAAATAGTGCTACCTCAGCAGCCCTTTGTGCTTTGGTACCAAAACCTATTCCAAGAATTGATCGTTCCACCAGATCTGTAACAAATGGGATGTCTGCCATTACTGGCTTTTTTATTATGGACAGAGATCTTTCTTTTATGTATTCACAAAAGTCTGAAATGAGATCCCACAACATCTAAAAACAACACTGAGACTTTTTTAAAAATCCCATACTCGTCATCTGATGGTAAACTATCGCTGTATCCACTGAGTTCGTAGCCTGTGTCTCTTCATCTTATATGTTTGGGGATTGTTTATACTGTTCTTATGTGTTGATGGATGAGATGTTAAGGGTGTCTGTGTGATTTTATGTTCTGTAGAGCAGGAACCAGCCAAAAAACAGCACTCATGCTGACTCAGGCTCAAATATCTTTTAATCTTTTCCTGTTTTAAAATGATGAATAAATAAATACTTTGAACTATTTGTACCTGATAAGCTTTTTTATATTTTTTAAACTTTATTTTATTTTATTTTTTTTGCTTAAGCAACTAATTTACATTGATTCAGTTATCTTGTTTTAATATTTAAAACAATATCTTGGACTTTAATAAACATGTAACCACAAGAAGAACATTTTATGGCAAAACATTTTCTGTAGAGTCCATAGCTATTGTTGTTTCTGACCTTTACCGGGTTCTCTATCCAGCTTGATGTGGAAGGGAGTGCTTATGTGGACACAGTCCAGGATTGCCAATAGGATTTTTGTTAACCTTAGCAGATCACTGAAGTTATAGAAACCAAAATAGATCAGGTTTCTTGCCAGGTTCACCACCTAGGGCAAAGAAAAGACAGTTCTTAAAAAGACAGTTCACACAAAAAGCTAAATATGCTGTCCATTTATTCACCATCAGCTCATGCAAGTTGTAAATGAATTTCCTTAAGCCAAACATAAAGAGCAATTTAAGTGAGAGCCCTGAGCTAATAAGATCCTCGAGCCCAGGGCTCCCTCCCGTTTGCAAGGCGAGATGGGAGTTTGAGCTCAGGTAGATCTGGAGAACTCCCCTGTGGTAGCTAATGAACAGACAGTGATTGCTCTTAAGAGATACCTGCTTACTAGGAGCATGGCTATGGTGCCGATTTTGATTAGTCAATTAACTTAAGTTGCAGGTTTTGGACAATGGGAGGAAACCGGGAACCTGGAGGAAACCCACATGAGCACGGGGTGAATGTGCAAACTCTGCTAGTAACGTCGGCTGGCTTGGTAAGGACTAAGCAGTGACGTTCTTGCTGTGAGGCAACAGTGCTAACCACTGGCCCACCGTGCCACCCATCTAGAAAAGGGGGAGGAGTATGGGGTGGAAAGGGGGGATTCTTCAAAAGGAAGATGGCTGTTAAATGGAACTTAGGGTATTAATAGTGGCTTAGGGATCGTCTGATTGGTGAATAATAAACTGAACAAAGCGGGGCCGGCTGCAAGCAATCATAAGCATGTGATGCTATCGAAATTAGTTTATAAATAAACTTCACTTGTAGCTAAGTAAGTTCTACTTAGTGATTCATGAAATGGAAATCAATGGTTCCTGGCATTTTACAGTAAAAAAAAAAAAACATACTTATAACTCAAATTTGATTTAATATACCACACACAAATTTCCCGCAAAATCTCAATGTATCTTCAGGAGCCATGGGTATTACCTTTGTTTTGCTTGTATGTGTTTACTGACTGCCAAAGGGCCAATGACTTGCATGAATCAAATCAACATAAATTTTATTTACAAATGTTTTTAAAATTCTACTGAATAAAATGTGACCTAAAAAGTCATTCATGCTTAGTGAATCTGATGCAAAATGACTGTTTAGTGAACATCTCAGTGAGAATACACACCTCAAAAGTGAGTTTGTTTTTCTCCTTATCAGAGAACGGGAAACTCTGGCAGACAACATCCCTCAGGTAATTCTCCACAAACTCCATCGTCTGAGAGAAGCGCTCTTTCACTTCATCACTTGACGTCCCATCATTATCATAACTGCTCAAGAAACAGCAAACAGACGGGCTAATGAACAGATCACTCATTAACGTTGTGTTATTTCACAGCAATAACGCACTCACTCATCAATGGAAATTTGTGATGGGATTTCAGACCACAGTCGAGCATATTTGACCGGGGTGACCTGCTCCTGAGGGTCACGGTCTACATGCATGTGCAGCATCATGCGGCAGAACGATGCTCTGAGGTCAAAGGGCAAATCTTCATCTGACATGCAGCGCAGAATCAGATCCACATCCAGCTGTGCTGATATCTTGTTAATCGCAAGATACTGTCGATCCAGACACATCCGAGCAAACAAATTCAGCTGATATCTGACAGAGACAAGTCACTATGTTAGTCATCCACTGAAATAAACATTCTGGGCCAAAAACTACAATTCTGGATGCATTTGACCAAAAACAATCTTTTTTTTTAAATAGATTTGAAATAATCATTATTTATTATTTAATTGAATAATATATAAAATTTTGTACCACTTTCTAAATTTAACTCAACAACTTAAAAATGTTATTTATTAAAAAACTTAAGCCAATAAAATTACCACATTATATTGACAGTAAAATTTAACCAAAAGTAAATGAGTTGAGAGGTGACAGTGATTCAGTGGTTAGCACTGTCTCCTCACAGTAAGAAGGTTGCTGGTTCGAGTCCCAGCTGGGCCAGTTGGCATTTCTGTGTGGAGTTTGCATGTTCTCTTTGTGTTCACGTGGGTTTCCTCTGGTTTCCCTCACAGTCCGAAGAAACGTGAGTATTGGTGAATTGAATAAACTAAATTGGCCTAAATGAATGAGCGTGTGTGGGTGTTTCCCAGTACTGGGTTGCAGCTGTAAGTGTATCCGCTGTGTAAAACATATGCTGTATAAGTTCGCAGTTAAATAAAGGGACTAAGCCAAAGTAAAATGGATGAATAAATGAATGAAGATCCGAGAGTCGAGATTGTTGCTATGACAGAACACTAGCAGCAGGAACAAGTATACTATAGAGCAGGGGTGCTCAACCCTGTTCCTGGAGATCTACCTTCCTGTAGATTTCAATTATAATAGTATCAAATACACCTGCCTGTAATTATCACATGGTTTTCAGGTCCTAATTAATTGGTTTAGGTATGTTTGATATGGGTAGCAACTGAAATCTGCAGGAAGGTAGATCTCCAGAAACAGGGTTGAGCACCCCTGCTATAGAGTAATGTCCTGTCGGCATGTTATTTGAGCAGAAATTTATTTTCCGCTGAAAACTGCAAGGCAGTACAACACATCTTTATTTATTTTTACAAGGGAAAAAATTTAGTGCGTCTCTAGTTATAATTACATAATATTAAATGAAACATTCCGCATCACTCCATCCTATTTACAAGTAGGTGTTTTTGTCCTTACCTGTAATAATTGATGACTTCCTGGTCCTCTGTATGTCCATCTTTTGCGTCCTGTGCAAGCTCTCGTATGCTTTTACTCTTCACCTCTCCTCCACTGTCCTTCCAGAACAGCCAGACCTCCTCTTCATCCTCCTCTTCCTCCTCCGCACCTTCACCCAACACCGTTCCTGCCACCTCAAACCGTGACAACACAAGCCTGACACAAAACACACACAATCACTCACAAATAACACACAAACAGACTTCCAGACTTTCTAACTCTTTTAAATTCCTCATGTGTTTCATCACTTTTTTGGCTCTTCACACAGTATTGTTGGTCTAATTGCACACATGCTTAAGGTTTGGGTGATATTACTTGCCAAATAAATCAGGGCTTTAATTTTCAACTGCATATATTTAGAAACCCACAAAAACACTGTGCAACTGTGATCCAGTTAGAAGGCTTCTCAATGTACTAATCAATAATTTTACCACAGAATATAAAAAGAAATGAGTCATTTTCATGACTCAGGATTTATTCAATCATTCCTTTCAAAATGGCACTGCTTGTTTGTATTATATTATGTATTCTTATCATTTCCTTAACATTATACTATCAGTGTTACACTATACCAGGGGTATAGTGTTTTCCAATTTTTTTCTTATGAAGGACCCAAACTTGATTGAGGATTGTGAGCTGAAGGTAAACATAGCAAACTTTTACATTAAAGTTGCCATGATCATTACCTAATTTATTAAGATTAAAAAAAAAAAAGTAATACTTTAAAATTACTTTAATCACATTAATGGTTATATATATATATATATATATATATATATATATATATATATATATATATATATATATATATATATATATATATATATATATAGAGAGAGAGAGAGAGAGAGAGAGAGAGAGAGAGAGAGAGAGAGAGAGAGAGAGAGAGAGAGAGAGAGAGATTTTACATACTATAATGAACTTTTTATTGATTAGCTCCTCAGTGTCTTGTGCATTGTCCTTTATCTTCGAGTGACTGCATTAACATTTTTAAAAGTCTGATTTTATGCACGTTTAATTTCAGTTTGCTTTTTTGCAGCTCAACAATGAATGATAGAAATAAACAAAAGGTTATGTTAAATTAGAAATGACAATCTCTGGTAAAAGCATTCCCCCCAACCTTATCCCTTACTTCTCAGGCCAAATCAGTGGTTACCATGGGCCAACTTTGCCCCGCGGGCCCTAGTTTGGGCATCTCTGCACTACACTATCATTCAAAAGTTTCACATCAATACATTTTTTTTTTTTAAAGAAGCCAATTTATGTCAACCAAAGCTGAAAACATTCTTGAAAACAGTTGTGCTGGCTTAACCCTTGTGTACTGTGTACAAATTTACTACACTTTTGTTGTTCGGGGCTGTTTTTGCCCCATTGACTTATATTATAACCACATTTTTTGATTGCAAAGCCATATAAGTATATAATCTTGTCTTCTTGATTGTTGCTGGTTTTCCCTGTTGGGAGGTAAAATGTGTGGTTTTATTAAAGGGTGAAAGGGTAGTGAATTTGCCCAGTGTGTATTGTTGAATTTTTTTTTAATTAACAAAGCATTTTCCCAAAATATGTGTCAAAATAGGATTTGTTATCAAAAATAATTTCATTTGGTGAATCACAGAGAAAGTTGTGGCCAAACTGAGACACAACAACATCCCCAACAGCACATAAGGGTTAAAATTATTTAATGAAATGATTTGAAAACATGAAAAGTTAAACCAAAAGAACAATGTTTATTTAAATCAGTATTTTGTAAAAAGGTAAACGTCTTCGCTGTCACTTTTTGATCAGTTAATGCATCATTTCTGACTAAAGGTATGTTTAAAAAACATTTAATCATAAAAAAATCGTTCAAAACTAAATATTAAAATATGAAACTTTAATTATATTATTTCTATTTAAAATATTTAATAGATTATTCAGCAACATAATACTGTATATTCTAGAGGTGTAACGGATCACAAATCTTACGGTTCAGATCACAGTAAGGTTTTTGAGTCTCGGATCAGACAAGTTTTTCAGATCAGCAAAAAAGGGAGAAAACAAATGTCAATTGCTTCCCATTTATACAAAAATATTACTGCAAAAAATATTGCAGAACTGTCATTTGAATAATAATAATACAAATCAAGGAAGAACCTGCTAAAAAAAAGGAGCTACTGTTGCTGATAACACTAAATATAAAAATCTAACATCTTGTACAACAGATAATTTTTAATTTCAATGAATGATTCAGAAATTCACACATAAAACTTCATGTTTCATTATAGGTGGATCATTTTTGAAAACCTATTCAGTGAAATCATTTCGATGGTTGTTTGTCGCCATCTATTGGTTACACAATGTAATTGTGTCAACATTCACCAGTGTCAAGTTCTAATCAACTGGGATTTTAATCTTTACCATAAACATCAGTGTTTATATCTGAACTATAAACTACACTCTCAGTATTTTTGTGTTTTTTAATTGTAACAAACTGAAAAGGTGTAAAAACTGAATCTCTCTCGATTAAACGCAGATTTGACTGCAGGGATTAATAAACATATGCAAATCACTATTATTTGTCATTCATGTTGCACAGGTTTAAACTGAAATCTGGATCTTTTAATGTTTAATTGTGCAGCTTTACACCGAATGCATTAATGCAGGCTAAGTGACAGAAAACACCTTTAATTACCTAAGAAAGGTTTTAGGTAGGTTCCACCACAACTTCTTCCCTCATTAATATATTTTACAGGGAAGCCTAAATGCTTTCATACATGTGATTTGAATGACACGGGAGATCTCTCTGCAATTGTTATAAACGTTGGATTAACCTACAAGTTTAAAAAGAGTTATTAATCCACATATCACGTGCTTTCCGATCTGTGGGTTATGATACACCCCTAGTATATTCAGTAACATCAATAACGTAATATTCATAATTTCGTACTTGGTTTCGATGAGAATGTCTGCATTGGCTGGGTCCAGCACAGCATTACAGATGAGCTCTTGAGTGACCGGGATGGATTTATTCATCGACACACACAGATCTGACAAGTAATCCAGAAATCTAGAGAAACACAACCATTCACAAGATTAATTCAATCATCAAAAAAAATCTTCTAAACTATTTTAAAACATCGATTTTTACAGTCAGTCTCACAAACGTCACTCAACTCGAGATGAATCACTGACATTATAACATTTCTCATTTGCTAGTCGCTTTAGATGAAAGGGTCTGCAAATGAATACATGTAAATGACCATAACTATTATGCAGATGTATTTTTTCGCACACCTGGGCTCTCTGTTCTTGCGGACCAGACTGACAAAGGTATCTATTTCAGCTGCTGTGATGTGTTTCTCTAGGAGCTTCCTGTTGTTGTGCAGAAGGGCTGTAATTGTGTCTTCAGCCAGCACATCATATCCTATCTGCTTCTGCATGAAGCGGAACTGCTTTGCTATGTACTCCTGAAGACAAATCAACAAATTAAGAATGAATACTGCACATTGTTGTGGCTGTATTTCGTAGCTGCTCATTTATTTTAGTAGTTCACCTGATTTTTGCGATAGTCCTGTTGTGAGTAACGTAGGACTCTGTAACAGAGTCTGCAAATGTGTCGAAAGGGTGCATGACGCTGGTCTGCGAGCTCTTCTAATCGCAACATAGGGCCGTCCCCGCTGTCTGTAAATGGCGCCTGCAGCAGCTTGAAGATCTGGCCATTGACAAAAAAGAATGGATTAAAGGTTTAAATGTTAGTGACTTCAATGTTAATGTGATTTTAAACCGTAGAAATGAGATAATAAGTGCCTGTTTAAGAATGTTCTGCTCTCTCATGAGTTTCTGTCGCTCTCTGTTGGGTTTGTTGACTGTGATCTCCAGCACATCTTGAGCACTGCTGGGTATGTCCACCACAAAATACACCAGATCCTCCAACAGCTTCGTCACTGACCTGTGTGTGAGGATGGATGAAAACAAAATGAAAACAAAACAAGAATGGATGAATGAATAGATAGATGAATAAAAAAAAACTGTTAAATGGGTAGTAAAAATAAATTAATGGACGAATGAAATGTCTGATGGATGGTGAATTTCTAAATGAAAGGATGGATGAATAAAAATACTGATGGATGGATGGATGGGTGGATAGTGAAATAATCAATAAATGGATGGATAAAAAGACTGATGGATGGTGAAATAACGACTGAATGGATGAATAAAATGACTGATGGATGGTGAATTAGTTAAAGAATGGATGGATGAATAGATGGATGGATGGACAGATGGACGGACGAAAAGACTATTGGATGGTGAATTAATGAATGAATGGATGGATTAATAAAAACACGGATGGATGGATGGATGGATGGATGGATGGATGGATGGATGGATGGATAGATGGATGGATGGATGGATGGATGGGTGAAAAGACTGATGGATGGATGGATGGATGGATGGATGGATGGATGGATGGATGAAAAGACTATTGGATGGCGAATTAATAAATGAATGGATGGATTAATAAAACACGGATGGATGGATGGATGGATGGATGGATGGATGGATGGATGGATGGATGGATGGATGGATGGATGGATGGATTAATAAAACAGGGATGGATGGATGGATGGATTGATGGATGAAAAGACTGATGGAGGGTGAATTAATTAAGGAATGGATGGATAAATAAAAACACAAATGGATGGATGGATGGATTATAGATAAAAGGAGCGATGGATGAAAAGACTATTGGATGGTGAATTAATAAATTAATGGATGGAAGAATAAAAACACGGATGGATGGATGGATGAAAAGATGGATGGATGGTGAATTAATTAATGAATGGATGGATGAATAAAAACACGGATGGATGGATGAAAAGACTGATGGATGGTGAATTAATAAATGAATGAATAGATAAAAAGAATAATGGATGTTGAATTAATGCATGGATGGATAGATGAAAAGATGGATGGATGGCGAAAGAATGATGGATGTTGAATCAATGCATGGATGGATAGATGAAAAGATGGATGGATGGCGAAAGAATGAATGGATGGGGGGATGGATGGATAAAAGAATGAATGGAAAAAGCTATTGAGGACAAGACAGGTGAATGGCAAAAGGAATGAATGGATGGACGGATAAAAGACTGATGGATGGATTAAAGAATAAATGAATGTATGTACGGACGGATGAAAAGATTGATGAATGGAGAATAAACAAATGAAATAATGGATGGGTGGGTGGATTAATGAATGAATAGATGCATGATGAAGAGATGCATTGAAAGATGGATCATTTAATGAATATATGAATTAATGGATAGACAGTCAAAAAAATTCAAATGGACAGATCAATAAGACAACTGATGAATGAATGGATGAAGAAAGTATGTATTAGCAAACAGATGAATAAATAAAAATGATGTATAAACGCATATATCCTCTACCTCCTCTCATTCTGGGTAATGGTGCCCTTCTCCAGTTTGGCAGCAATGGAAGCCAACACTTTACTAGCATCATTAGCAAAATCCAGATCTCGAACCTCAGCTGGAGAGACTGGTACTATAGCAAACGCCTCTTTATCTTCCTTCAGAGGAGACGTTCCTATCTGAGACACGAACAGAAAGTTGAGGAGACACACTTCACAGAACCCAGAAATACAGTCATACACAGACAGAGACACACTCACTCTGAGCATGACCGGTTTCTCTTCCTCTTTATCTATTGGCTGGTTGGTGCTGTGGACCCACGTGTTGGTGCAGAGATGCCTGAGCCTCACATACGAGTTTCTAACAAGCACAATCCAAAATACAGAACGTTTAATTGCGCATATTTAATCATCAGAAGTCACAAAAAGTCAATCTTGCTCCACCTTGGCACAAGTGAGTCTCCGCCCCTCAAAGTTGTAGGGTCAAGCTCAAAGATGGAGGATATGTCATTTCCATCAGGAACAGACACCAGTGTGTACATCACCTTATCCTGAGGGTTACGTGCACGAGCCCGAATCACTTCATGCTCCGAATCCATCTGAGAGAGAAACAGTGGAAGAACCATGAACACACACTCACATTCACTTTCTGCTTTAGCTAAGCTAAGGTGTGTATAAAAATGCTAAAGAAACCCTCAAATTGCTCAAGCTATGAATTCAGAAGAGCTCAGATGCAAGGGAAAAAGCACAGGCACACACACAGACACACACACACTCAAGCACACACTCACAGAGGAGCGGGACTCCAGGCATTCTTCTTCATAGTCTGGATTTACCTGATCACAATAAGGTGAGAACAATTAGATGAAGGTCTCAAATCCTCTGCTCTTGCTGATATCAAGCTTTCTAAACAGACACTTTTTGACTTATATATGCCTGTGTGTGTACAACTGAAGTCAGAATTATTAGCCCTCCTGAATTATTAGCCCCTCTGTATATTTATTATGTGTGATTTTTTTTTTTAATTCTGGGAAACCTAACCTCTGCAGCAAGGTAATGGCCGGTGGCTAAGTGTTTAAACCTAAAGAGGCTGTTCCAGTAGCCGGCTCCACCTCGGCAGGGATCATGCTGAACCACCTGAAACGCATGCAAACATCTGTTCAGATTCCCAAACCAACAAAAACATCTGGTCAGTTCACAAAGTTAGGTCCTAAACTTACCTCCACCTCCCAGAGTGCTTTGCTACTAGTGGCGGAGGTTGCAGACTGGCGTCCGGTGGTACGCAGAAACACATACTGCTTTTTCCGATGCTCATCACATGTCAGAAACTTCTCCTGCTCTGCATGAAACAGCCTCACCACGTCACCCTGATAACACATGTATTTTATTAAAAATCTGAAATACTGCTGGGAAAGTCAAACACTGCACATCGTGTGGAACATACTCCTTTCAAGACAATCTCCTGGTTGTCGCTCCATTTCATGAAGAGAACGATTTTCCAACTGGTGGTGCAGTTCACTGAATTCACCTAGGAAAGAAAAATTACTGAAACACAGCAGTTGTGCTCATATATACGGTTCTTAGTTTAATTCACTTTCTTAACAATCGTATTTTTTATCGGACCAGGCTGACTTCTCAATCTTAACACTTCTCAGTGCATTAAAAATGTCTTAAACTTTACAAATGTTATTTCTAGACTTTTAAACCTGGAAAAAAATCAATAAATTAATAACTATATTAGGATTTTTATACATTTTATGAATATACATTCCTAAATTTATGCCAAGCTAAGAATTTTAAGTAAAAAGTATTGAAAAAAATATCTTCTTAAATACCTTTCCACAGGACATTAAGAAATCTAATTTTGTTCACCCAATGTCACTTTATTCAATTGAATATTTTTTTCCTGTTTTTAATTTTTTTAATCAATCTGTATTTTAATCATTATTATTATTAATATTGTTATTTTTTTATTTTTACAATTATCAGTACATAATTTATTTTTATAGTGAAAAATTTTTTATAAATAAAATGATAAATAAATGATACAATTAAATGATTTTATAATAATAATAGTAAAAATAATAAAAATAATAATAATACTTTTTTTGTTATATTTCATGACTTTTAACGATAGATTAATATTTATTAATTTTAAAAAAGTGGAACCTTATGCAAAATGGGACTTTTATTTTATTCCAATTTAAATCATTATTATTAAAAATACTATAATAATATAAAATGAGGATGCTGGGATTCATCACTGCGTGTCACTGACTACATTAAGCCTCATTCACACTATTGTTGTGTTCACACCAGACGCGACAAGCACGGATAAATCACGCATAAACATTTTGAGTTTACCTGCTTCATTCATGCATCTAATCCGCTTCATACGTGCGTCAAATTCACTGAGCAATAGATGCGGCGTCACCTCATTAGAGCATATCGCGCCGCAGGATGTCTATTCACGTCTTTACATTGACTTCACATGTAAATCACTCATGCTTGACGCTTCTTCCGCCTTTAGTGTGAACGCAGCTTGAGCAACTAGCAGCAGCAAAGCGGCAAAGCGTCAAGCAACAAAGCGAAAAATCAACAAAGCAACAAGCAACAAAGCTGAAAAGTGACAAGCAACAAAGCTACAAATCGACAAAGCCACAAGCAACAAATCAACAAAGTTACAAATCGACAAGCCACAAGAGACAAAGCAATAAGTGACAAAGCGACAAGCCACAAGCAACAAAGCGACAAAGTTACAAATCGACAAGCAATGAGTGACAAAGTATCAAGCGTTGATTCATTTCAATGGAGAGTGAGCGTCCTCCATCTACGCAAGCGACGGTGACCGTTGATGGGTGTGTCGAGAGACGCGACAGAGTTGAGAATCCTTTAACTTTAAGCAAATAAAGAGCAACTTTCTTGAGTGACAGCCAATAGGAGCACCAGAAGAGCTCACGTGATCTTCTCTCAGCTCACTCAGAGGCCGGTTCTATTCATCCTGTATATACCTATGCAGACCTGCGTGTGCAGAGCAACAGGCAGCTACAAAGTCGCTGCTAGTGTGAATGAGGCATTAAACACAACACACTGATATCATGTTCTGCTGTCAAGCACTGTTTAAAATGTCTATCAGTACGTTTTTTTATTAATTGTATGCCACTCAAAATAACCAATATGCTGTTTATATTAATGTATTTTACTTCATTGCAGCCTGGATTATCCACAAGCTGATGGCTGCTGGCGTGCAGCGGCTGTCCGGCATTGACAGGGTTTAACACGACCTTATCTCCAATGACCACCTGAAGACACACAAACACAACAAGTGGAGCTCTAATGCGTGTTTATGTAAGTGCGATAACTCGGACCACATAATAAATCAGATTAACAACCAAGATAACACCGGCTGTTTTTCAGTGGCTAATGACATACTCACATTATCCCCTATAGAGCGCAGCTTATAGAAGGGCTGGATGTAAAACCACGAGCCTTCATTCCCTGCAGCGTCCAGCGTCACACGCATGGCATTCTTCTCAAGAAGAGCCGGCAAACGCTTGTTCACCGTCAGATATTTATTACTCTTCAGATGGAGAAGCTGCGGATGAGTGGAAACAGTTACATGGTTAATTTAGCTGCGAGATATTTTTCAGTCTAATGGAAAAACGACATCCGAACAACACCTTTATGTGTTTCTTTTACAGCAATTTTCCAACTTGTGTCTGTAGATTTCAATTACAATTCATCATTTTAAAGGTTGTTTTCTCAAAAAGAATTTTCTCTCCAGCACTATGCCATAAACATCCACTGCGCTGTTCTGTATGGTTCGCCATCGCTCACTTCAGTTCAGGTTTGCTCAGCTCAGTTTGCATTTCCACTGCAGTTTAGTACCAATTTTTAATACCAGAAATATAGCTATAAGTGCTTGGTCTGTATATAGCAGTGGACCTTTTTACATTTCTGGCTTTCTTAGTAGCGAAAGTCTTCTTAGTTGGGTGAACTTAAGGCTGATTTATACTACTGTGTCGAGTGATCGCCGTGCATTTATACTTCTGCATGCTGTTTGTGTTGCTCTGTAATAACACTTCCGAAACACTAGCTGCTAGTAGGTTTTTTTGTTCTTCTGTGTCGAGTTTGTTTCGCAGGTGTTTTGTTTTTTCTGAATGCTACCTTAGCTAAAACTTGCTCATTCAGAGGAGGGAACCAGCGGACGAGCAACAACTTCAATCATAAGGTAAAACACAAAAACAAAAGTTTCCATCTGGAGCTCCTCCATCACAGGACTCGATACTTGTAAACACTTGCTCCAATGGGCTTGCGGCTGTTAGTACCACCCACACTCATCACAGTTACCAAGCTGACCAATCACAGAGCTAGCGCTAAACATCATTGTGACATGTAGTTAAATTTTTTGAGAGGTGCATGTCAGTGTCGACGTCAGCCACAGCGAGGGCTATGCGACCTGCAAAGGCTGCGCCGGACCATACACATGCGCTTGACACATAAGTATAAATCAGCGTTTTTAGCGAGAGTACAATAAATAACTTTTCTATAATACTTTTTGCTCAAATAATAAAAGAATAACTCCACGATGGTGCTAGACTTTCAGAAAAAGGAACAAATAGTGTGAGATTGATAACAGCAGCCAGAAGGCAGAACAATGTCAAATATATTGTCCTGCCCCATAGATGCTGCATTAGAAATCCTCACACAAGTAGTAATTTTCTTTGTAATTTGATGCAAAGATGATTTTAAAATCTAAATATCAAAAACTTTCAAAGAATTAAGACACCATAGTGGGGTTTTTCTTTAATTATTTCAGCAAATAGGATTGTAAATTGATATTTGTTGTATTATACCATTCACTGCTCTGTAAGTTTCCATCCATTGCGCTGTTCTGTATGATTCGCCATCGCTCACTTCAGTTCAGGTTTGCTCAGCTCAGTTTGCATTTCCACTGCAGTTTAGTACCAATTTTTAATACCAGAAATATAGCTATGAGTGCTTGGTCTGTATATAGCAGCGGACCTTTTTACATTTCTGGCTTTCTTAGTAGCGAAAGTCGTCTTAGTTGGGTGAACTTAAGGCTGATTTATACTACTGTGTCGAGTGATCGCCGTGCATTTATACTTCTGCATGCTGTTTGTGTTGCTCTGTAATAACACTTCCGAAACACTAGCTGCTAGTAGGTTTTTTGTTCTTCTGTGTCGAGTTTGTTTCGCAGGTGTTTTGTTGTTTCTAAATGCTACCTTAGCTAAAACTTGCTCATTCAGAGGAGGGAACCAGCGGACGAGCAACAACTTCAATCATAAGGTAAAACACAAAAACAAAAGTTTCCATCTGGAGCTCCTCCATCACAGGACTCGATACTTGTAAACACTTGCTCCAATGGGCTTGCGGCTGTTAGTACCACCCACACTCATCACAGTTACCAAGCTGACCAATCACAGAGCTAACGCTAAACATCATTGTGACATGTAGTTAAATTTTTTGAGAGGTGCATGTCAGTGTCGGCGTCAGCCACGGCGGGGGCTATGCGACCTGCAAAGGCTGCGCCGGACCATACACATGCGCTTGACACATAAGTATAAATCAGCGTTTTTAGCGAGAGTACAATAAATAACTTTTCTATAATACTTTTTGCTCAAATAATAAAAGAATAACTCCACGATGGTGCTAGACTTTCAGAAAAAGGAACAAATAGTGTGAGATTGATAACAGCAGCCAGAAGGCAGAACAATGTCAAATATATTGTCCTGCCCGATAGATGCTGCAATAGAAATCCTCACACAAGCAGTAATTTGTCTTTGTAATTTGATGCAAAGATGATATTAAAATCTAAATATCAAAAACTTTCAAAGAATTAAGACACCATAGTGGGGTTTTTCTTTAATTATTTCAGCAAATAGGATTGTAAATTGATATTTGTTGTATTATACCATTCACTGCTCTGTAAGTTTACTCAACTATGACGACTTCCGCTACTGAGAAACCCAGAAATGTAAAAAGGGTCCTTTGATCATTGATGAATTATAACTGAATATTGATTATTAAACAGATGGATTTATTGATTAACTGATATCAAATAACTGAATATTAAGTAAAACGAAACACAAAAACACAACACCCTCATCGTAAATAAATAAATGTAACAAGCAAATGAATGACAAACGAACACACAAACCATGTGGTCTGTCTCATGCTGATAGTGACTCAGATCAAATGGTGATCAGCAGTGTGAATACGTCCCGTTATGGTAATGGTATGGCTCACTTGAAACCGCACCTACTATAAAAAGTGCCAGGTACTAGGGACAGAAGGTACTAGGTACCAAAGCGAACCAAACCAAACTATATCATGTAGCAAAGTCACAGTTTTATATTCTATATATACAGTATATCTATAATCTGAAGACAAAGGGATATATTCATGCATAATTTGCCTGATCAAATACAAGCTATAAAAAAGAAGTGAAAATGTATTTGTTTTCTGGCTTCAGCGAATGTTTCTGTTTTTGTGCTTGAAATGCATGCAAACTAGCACATCTTTTCAAAAACAACATATCATTTGCATATTTAAAGATAACACTTCAGAAAACTTATGGAACATTTTATCATGGCTGGGAAATTCTGATGATAAACATTAGTTAGTTTAACCACTATTCACCTGCAGTGTCTTGTCTTTACGGATTACATCATTTAAATATCACTAGTTCTTCCATGTGTGAAAGAATTACCTGGATGACATTGCCATACTGAATGACGGTTCCAAGCAGCTTTTTGTTCTCAGAATCATTTTGTTTCTTCTCTAAATCAGCAGCATGCTAAAGAAAGCAGAGGGAGAATCAAAAGAAAGCAATGAAATTAATAAATTGGGGTCTGCGACACTCGGTGGGCCCGGATCAAAGCTGCGCTTCCCACATAAACACCAGAACACCACCTGACAGAAACACAGACTACTCTTAAAAACATTCGAGAAAGCTTCAGAAAGGTTAATTAATACAGTAAATTTACTGAACTGTCCTACTGAAAAGAAGCAAACAAACTGCTGGTTTTAATGACATGTCCTGTGAGATTGCTCAGATGGCCCACAGAGCATTCTTCACAATCTGTTTCATTTACAAGCTCATCTTTTTTAATTGTCAGCAACTTTTCATCATTCTGTGTGTATATATAAGGTCATAAGCAGAGCATAGGAGGTTGATGTCTGTGTGTGTGTGTTCCTCCATGTTTTTAAACATAATATTTGTGTTAAAAGCACTTAAATAACTTCAGTCACAAGATATATTGATCATTTCACAACTCAAGAACATGTACAAGTGCCAGTATTAGGGTTGGGGTACCAAAATTGGCCTTGAACATTGGATCACATCAGAATGCACATTTTGTGCACTTGTTTACTTTTCGATTATGTATTTTGCCTAAATTACACTACCTGACAAAAGTCTTGTCGCCGATCCCAGTTCTGAGAGCAACAAATGATTTGTGCTGAACATTACATTAAAAACCACAGGAGAGGGCAAATACTTTAGCAGGATAGCGCTCCTTCCCATACTTCAGCCTCCACATAAACTATTCTGAAAGCAAAGCAGGTCAAGGTGCAACAGGATTGGCCAGCCCAATCACCAGATATAAACATTATTGAGAATGCCTGGGGTGAGTTGATGGAGGAGACATTGAAGATGAATCCAAAAAATTTTGATGAACTCTGTGAGTCCTGCAAGAACGCTTTCTTTGCCATTCCAGATGACTTTATTAATAAGTTATTTGAGTCATTGCAGAGATGTATGGATGCAGTCCTCCAAGCTCATGGGAGTCATGCACAATATTAATTCTTTTTCCACTGCACCATGACTTTATATTCTATACTGTACATTATTTCTGTTAAGTGACAAGATTTTTGTCTAAGCAAAGTCAGACCTTACTGTCCTAATTAAATAATTAAAAATCAAGGCATGATCATATTTTATTTTGGTAAAATAAGCGTAATCTAGCGGCCTTTTCCTTTCATATAAGCCACTTCAGATAATAAATGATCAACTAGAAGTCAAGTTATGATTTGTTGTTCTTAAAACTTGGATAGGCAACAAGACTATTGTCAGGGAGTGTAGGTACTGATCAAAGGGATAGTTCACCCAAATATTTAACCAATTACTCACACATAAGTGATTATAATCTTTTATGTTTTTCTTTCTTATGCTGAACAAAACAATTTGAAAAAAGTTGTAAACCAGCAGCCACTAAGATCCATATTAGGAACCAAAAATACTAAGAAAGTCAATGGCTGCTGGTTTACAGCATTCTTCAGAATATCTTAGTTATGGTTGAGCACAAGAAAGACGCTCAAACAGATTTTGGACGAATTAATGATATTAGAATTAATGACAGCATAATTTTAATTTTTGGATGAACTACCCCTTAAATAGTCTTGCCGCGCCATCAGGCAATACTCTGAGCTGTGAACGCTAAATCTAGCCCAGCAATTATCAGCTGAACTAGAAATCCCTGTTATAAGAAGCAAACAGATCATCTCTATAGAGGACTTCACACTCACATGGAGTTTGTTAAGCAGGACAGTATCTGTGGTGCTAGTTCCTCCAGGTTTGGCAGCTTTCCAGAACTGTTTCTGTGCCGAATATCTGTTCATGGGACACAGTCTGAACAGACAGTCTACAGAGAGAGAAAGAGGGAACAATGCATTTCATCTAAGACAAACAGAACACAAGCATCGCTCATTACTCCTGTAATCAGATACACTGCACTTTCGACACACACACACAGCTTTCAAAGTCTGCTGATGAGGATGACGAGATCATAAATGTCAAGCAAATATCAAAATCAGTATGTAAACTGTGTGTCTGTGTGGTTTGAGTTCACATGTGCTTTCAAAAACGACTAAATGCAAGCAAAACACATTTTTTTCAGTTTCAGTAGGACTTAATTAATGACATAAATTCAGAAGCACCTAATATTACAGAAAAAAAACGTTGATTTAAATGTGATAAGCAAAAAGCTGCAGACATAAAAGTGAAAATGCACTTCTTCTTTCTAACTGAACTACAGTCTTACCAAATAAGGAGAGAGGGGGAGTCAGAGATAGACACGAGTGACACACACACACACACACACACACACACACACACACAGAGCGAGAGAGACAAAGAAAAAGAATCTGCTCTCTGCTCCTAGTTTCTGGAGATTGGGCTTGATAAAACACCCAAAAGCTCTTGGGTCAATGAAAGAATGTAGAACATACACTCACATTACCCCATTGCCCAAAAAAACCCCAACAATTTTATCTGAGAAAAGGGGTTGCCAGGGTGTTGCTTTATACGCTTATGCTAAAAACCAAAATCTACACAAAATCTACAGCTCCATTCCCTCCTTCAGTGGAGGTCTATTATGCTGTTTTTTTGTAATTATCATCTGCTAGACAACAATCTAATAAGTAAGCTTAATCATTTAGGAATCATACAAAAACAAAAGAATGAAATAATTGCATTAGAAAGTAACCCATCACATGCTTTGCTTTGGTGTGTGTTTATATTCGAAGGAAATAGTACACATTCCTCTCTCCTGAGGCCCACTGACCATCAGACGGTTATCTCTGCCTCTCTCTCCCTCCCCTCATCACAGACTCAAACACACTGCGCAGAGCTTATTTACACACAGCACTGAGCTACTGAGATGCATGCAGTTGATAGAGCAGCAGATAAATGTTAAAGGGATCATTCTTTGTGTTGTGTGAAACATTAAAACAGAAATTGTAACAAACTAATATATTAAAAGCATAGTTCATTATCCAAAAATGAACATTTAGTCATCATTTACTCTTTCACCACTTCCTCTAAATCTATTTAAAGTTTATTTCTACTGTTGGACACAAAAGGAGATATTCTGAAGAATGTTGAAGTAGTAAGTATAAGTAAGTCAGAGTAAGCAAGAGGTCAGTCAATTTTCTTTTTAAGTAAACTAACCTTTGAAATAAGTGAAATATAGGTTCAGTAAGATTGCTTGAAAGAATTTAATATTTAATACTTTCATATAGTAAACACTGACATGTGTGTGTATATATACATGCATACAAACATACAGTCACTGGCCACTTTATTAGGTACAACTTACTAGGGTTGGACCCTCTTTAGAACTGCCTTGAACCTTTGTGGCATAGATACAACAAAAATACTGGAAAGATTTCTCAGAGATTTTGATCCATATTGACATGACAGCATCACACAGTTGCTGCAGATTTGTTGGCTCCACATCTATCTCCCATTCCACCACATCGCAAAGGTGCTCTGTTGGATTGAGTTCTGGTGACTATGGAGGCCATTTGAGTACAGTGATGTTCAAGAAACCAGTCTGAGATGATTCACGCTTTATAACATGGCACGTTATTCTGTTGGAAGTAGCCATCAGAAGATGGGTACACTGTGGTCATAAAGTTATGGACATGGTCAGCAACAATACTCAGGTAGGCTGTGACTTTGACACGATGCTCAATTGGTACTAATGGGCCCAAAGTGTGCCAAGAAAATGTCCCCCACACCATTACACCACCACAAGCGTAAACTGTTGGTACAAGGCAGGATGGATCCATGCTGTTGTCACCAAATTCTGACCCTACCATCCGAATGTTGAAGCAGAAATTGAGACTCATCAGACCAGGCAACGTTTTTCCAATCTTCTATCGTCCAATTTTGGTGAGCCTGTGAGAATTGTAGCCTCAGTTTCCTGTTCTTAGCTGACAGAAGTGGCACCTGGTGTGGTCTTCTGCTGCTGTAGCCCATCCACCTCAAGGTTGGACGTGTTTTGCGCTCAGAAATGCTCTTCTGCATATCTCGGTTATAACGAGTGGTTAATTGAGTTACTGTTGCCTTTCTATCAGCTGGAACAAGTCTGGCCATTCTCCTCTGACATCAACAAGGCATTTGTGCCCACAGAACTGCCACTCACTCAATATTTTCTCTTTTTCAGACCATTCTCTGTAAACCCTCAAGATGGTTGTGCTTGAAATTCCCAGTAGATCAGCAGTTTCTGAAATACTCAGACCAGCCTAACAACAAGAAACACGCCACGTTCAAAGTCACTTGAATCACCTTTCTTCCTCATTCTGATGGTCAGTTTGAACTGCAGCAGATCGCTGTGACCATGTCTACATGTCTAAATGCATTGAGTTGCTGCCATGTGATTGGCTGATTAGAAATTTGCGTTAACAAGCAGTTGGACAGGTGTACCTAATAAAGTGGCCGGTGAGTGTATGTTTTCTGTAAATCACAATAAACAAAATGTTATGCTTCCAGAAATAAAACATAAACAAGATACAATCTAATATAATAAATATATTGCACTTTTATTGCTTAGAAGCCGAAAAAACCCAACATGTGATGATCTCATTACAAAATCTTACTGTCATTCATTCATTTTTTTCTTGTCAGCTTAGTCCCTTTATTAATCTGGGGTCGCCACAGCGGAACGGACCGCCAACTTATATAGCAAGTTTTTACGCAGCGGATGCCCTTCCAGCCACAACCCATCTCTGGGAAACATCCACACACACATTCACACACACACTCATACACTACGGACAATTTAGCCTACCCAATTCACATGTACCGCATGTCTTTGGACTGTGGGGGAAACCAGAGCACCCAGAGGAAACCCACGAGAAGGCAGGGAGAACATGCAAACCCCACACAGGAACGCCCACTGAGCCAAGGTTCGAACCAGCGACCCAGCAACCTTCTTGCTGTGAGGCGACAGCACTACCTACTGCGCCACTGCCTCGCCCAAAATCGTACTGTTTTACATGTAAACTTTTAATTTAAAAAATGCCACCATGGAGAGCATCAATTTTTTTTAACCCTTTCTCCCAAAAACATTTTAAAATCTTACTGAAGTCTGACTGTTCTGAATGGAAGTATCTCAGTTGCACTTCTTGAATACTGAAATTTGATTCACTGTGTTTGTTTACAAAAAACTGTAACATAAAACGAAATATTTTCTTTTCACGCTTCATGATGTGCAGAGTCTTAACATGCACAAATAAGAGTAACATTTAAGAGATTTTACAATAACAGCACTGACTAACCACTTTGATCATTTGACTTCAGAAGACTTGAAATAAAGCAGTAAATCCAGTAGTTTCACTGGTACCTTTGTGTTAGAATTTTACGCCATGCTTTTTATGTAGAATGATTCCAAGTAAAAAAGGGTTATATAATCCATGACTGGATTTTCATTTTTAGACTGAGTACTTCACTAATACTCCGTGGCCAACTAGTTTTACAAACTGATGTATTAACACACACACACACACACACACACACATACTTCTCTTGAAGCAGCTTCTCAGTGTCACCAGCAGATGCATTAGAGTGATGTGGAGAGTTTGGAGTTAGACTCAAGCACACACAACCTTATAAAATGCAATCATTCTTAAAATCTCTGTGTTGGTAACAATTTCCACAACAAAGCTAATGTCCGCAGAAATGAGATCAGACTGTTCTACATTGATTTATGTTTGACAATAACAAGTTTCAGAATACAATGGTAATTACTAAGAATGAAGGACAGCTTGATAAATTTAGTGGCTTTTGTGGAAATGACAAACATTTCTCCAGAGTGTATGTGCCCTTTGGCTTCAAAGTCCAATATAACTGAACTTCCTGTCTTCACTGAAAATAAACCAGCTAAACACACACACACACACACACACACACACACACACACACAGACACAGACACAGACACAGACACAGACACAGACACAACTACTCACCCCGAAACTTTTTAGGTGGGTTATTCAGGTCTCCGGCATCTGGTTGAACAACACATCGGTCATCAACCAACCTGATTAAAACAAAAAAATATATATTTTGAAGAGATTGTACTTTTTGGCCTGTCTGAGCATCTGTGTGTGTGTTTGAGTGAGTAAACAGAGATGTTCAATTGTAAATGTGTGCTCGTATTTAGCCTTTTTTGGCCCAAAGCAGCAGCTTACTGGACATAATCCAAATTCCTCAACCGGTCAGCCAAAACACACACACACACACACATAGGGTTAAACTGCTGACAGCTGGATATACTTATCCAGACATCAAAGATGACTAATATTTAGCCATAACAAACTACATGCTCTTATTATCTTTAAAAGGCTCACCTACCCAAATATGAAAAATCTATAAACATTTATTCATCTTCATCCTGTTTTACATTTGTTTCTTCATGGAACAGAAACAGAAATGTTTTTTTTTTCTCTTCATGTACGTAGCTACTATGCTTGAAAAATGATGAAAAAAAAGTATTTAAAAAACGGTGGTTCACAAGACTCGTACACTCGATTAAAAGTCTTGTGACAGGTTGTTTAATGAAGAATATTAAGCCCTTGTGATTTCCAAAATGTGGAAAACACAGATGAAATTACAGAATCCATTCATTTAAACAAAATGTGTTGTATAAAGTCACAGAATTTAGCAAAATTTGAATGATTAAATCAAAGTTATAATTGTAAACCTTATACACAATTATGTGAAACAGCAATTTGCAAAAAAACTGTCATGTCAAGAACACACAGAAACTTTGTAAAAATCATAAAATAAATAGAATATATCACTATTGTACAACTGAATGCACTTCTTGAAGTAACAATAATAATAATAACACAATAATAAAAAATAAAAATAAATAATAATAATAAAATTAATAATAATAATAGTGATATTAACAACAACAACAACAACAACAACAATAATAATAATAATACAAATAATAATATTAATAATAATAATAATAGTGATATTAATAATAATAATAATTATAATAATAATAATAATAATAATAATAATAATAATAATAATAATAATAATAATAATAATAATTGCACCAAAAATAATTATAATAATTATAATTCAAAAGGGACTAAACTGAAAAGAAAAATGAATGAATTAATTAATTATAATTCATTTTTTAAGAATAATTTAACAATTACACACCCATTCCATGTTTTAAATTTAACAGGAATATAATGAAATTTAAAAAAACGTAAAATTTATATTAAGTTAATAATAAATGTTTATTTTTCATGACATGTTATTAATTTAGACATATGTTGATTACATATGTTGATTACTGTTGATTAAAATGGTGTCCAAAAAAATTTAACAGAATTGACAAAAATAAAGAACAAAACATTTTGGGGAAAATAATAATAAATATTATTATTTATAATAATAATAATAATAATAAATAACAATTAAATTATTATTAATTAATAATTATTATTTCATAGATCCCTATCTGCTTTTTAAGTGTGATGTCACCTGAAGCGGCTTCCGAGTCCAAACGCTCTATCAAATTGTATTGGGAGACTCAACAAATGGTAATAATAAACAATTACAAAGAGTTTTGAAAATCACGATCGCAATATGTATATCCATGCCTAATATATGATGGCCAGAAAGTGATGAATTTCTTATAAATTGTTAAAATATTGGTGTCTGTGATGCAGCAAGTCCAGAGACTGTTGTGTACACCATGCTTTTATGTAAAATGCACTTTAATGTGTGATATGACTAAAAAGTGGTCGTAAACAAATATTTTTTCAATTCGATTAGTAGCGGCTTGGACCCGGAAACAGTATTTCATACATGAAGACTTAACAAGCGGATACGAAGAACATAATAATAATTTATTTTAGAAAAAAAAAACCTTTTAAAATATTAAATGCTAGCCATTCTCTTTTGTGTTGCATACATGTACTTTAGATCAAAAGAGTGAATAAATGACGACAAACTTTTCTGCATAAATAATTCCTTCAAGATTGTTGCCAGCTGAAAACATAAGGAGGTTACGGTTGAAGAACTACAGGGGGAAAAGGGCACAGACTTCTCACACATGAGCTGCTTCATCTTGTTAATCATTTATTTGCTGGAACAATCACTCTTGGATCAGTTTTCAATTACTATTTATGCCCTTGTGATTTCAAAACATTCCAAAATATTAATACAGGCAGTATCATTCAACTCACCCCAGAGTGCTGATGAAGCCACTAGTAGAGCCTTCAGCATAAAGGGAACAAACGTCCCCAATGTGCAGGAAACTAGACAATTTGTCCACCATGGCAAAAACTCCAGCACCTGCAAAGGTCAGAGGTCAAAGAGTCAAGGCAAGGTCTGCGTGTGCAAGTTTATCATTAAACAAACAAGCCGGACTAGAACCACAAAAACAACAAAGAAGTGTACAAAGAAGTGTCACTAAAGCATAGGTCTCCTGGAGGGCCGCAGCTCTGCACAGTTTTGCTCTAACCGTGACAGCTCACGGCTCATCCAACTAATGAATGTGATTTTTTTTTAACACTTCGATTATTTGGATCAGCTGTGTTTCATAAGGGTTGAAGCAAAACTGTGCAGAGCTGCGGCCCTCCAGGAATTGAGTTTGAGAGCTATACAATAAAGGGAACGATGAAGGAAGCAGAGCTGGGCCGAAAAACTATTTTATATCAAATCATGATAATATTTATGTCAATAACAATGATGAACTCTGGACTTTTTTTACTCTATATTGATCTAAGAGCCAGTCACACAGCAGAAATGTGCAACAATGAGAATCTAAAAGTGTGTTGATATTAGAGATGAACCAAATCCATCGAAAATTTAATGGCCGAAAATATGTTATGTCATTTAATGGAGCCTCTAACTTTTGTGGCTTCAGTCATCGTTGGGATACTCTTTTAAATATGGAAGCAGCAACTTATATAGAAATTTATATTGTTATCGTTCAATTTTAAAATAATAATCAAAACTGCATTTTTGCAATAATGCCCAGTGCTAATAGGAAGTCATTTGTACCAACAGTGATCAGACTGTATAACCCAATGGCAGACTTAGGCATGGGCAATATGGGCGATCGCCCAGGGCGGCATCTTGTTGAGGGCGGCACAGGGAGATAAGAAAACGTGTCCCAGTAAAAGCTTTGAGATATAATTTACTTTATGATTGTTACTTAATTTTTTAAGATTTATTTTAAGTGTATAGAGTGGTTATCCCAGAATAAAGATGCATGGGCTACTCACATTTGGCGTCCTTTGCACAAGCAAGTTTGTTATTCTTTATGTGCAACCGAAACAACGCTGGTGAAAACAAATTGAACCATATGCACAGAAAGCCATTCCCGCATGCTTCACATGCGCTGATCCTTATTCCAGTTCTTTATAATATGCGCCAAGATGCAAGTCGACAAAGTTTATATAATATGATGATGATGTTACTTTGAATAAGCATGGCTATGAAGCAGAAAGGAAGAAAAATGTCAGGGAGGTTTCTAAGTCTACATAACATTAATTCTCGGCCATGAGTCAGGTCTAAGACAACAGATAATTCTATAAAACATATATATTTTTTGTAATCTATAGAACTGTTAAAATATTTATGCAAAAGTCTTAGAGTATTACTCCAGTTGTGTCTTTACGTTGTTTTTCAGTTACATTTAAAATTGATTTCTGTTATTTAATAATAATAATAATAATATCAATTTAATAACAAATTGTTATTTTTATTCAAAATAAATAAATATATTTAAATGTGTTTATAATAAATATTTTAAATAAATATAAAGTCAACCACATAATGTCGTTATTTCTTGGGGGATGGGCGAAGGGGATGTTTGGGGTGGTTTTGCCTAGGGTGCCATTTAAATTAGAACCGACAGTGGTATAACCAAAGTCATACTAAATGATTCATTCATTCATTTTCTTTTCGCCTGTGAGAAAAGAAAATGAACCGCCAACTTATCCAGTGAGGCGACAGCACTAACTACTGCGCCACTGTGTCGTCCCAAACTGGATGAATTATGCAGATTTGTAAAAGCATTAATACTGTATACAGTGACTAGTGTCTACTCGTTGTTTGAAACTAAGGTGTGCAGTATGAATGTAATTAGATTTTATATGTGTAATTTACTTTATTTATTTTATAGCATGGAGAGCTCTGCTGTGATGTGAATTTCCCTTTGGCATTAATAAGATCTAAACAAACAACAAATACAGGATATAATGCAAAAACAGAACAGTTTTACGTATTATTTACAAAAAAAGCATGTAAAAATATAACTCTGCAAAACTGCTTAAAACAAATTTTTGCATAAAAACTGAATTTCCTTGTCTGAGGTCTTCAAAGACTGCATAATCTGGCCTAAAACCACAAGTGGGGCACAGCATGAACTAAATAATGGCATGTGATAACCTATGATGTGAAGCAAGACAAGTTAGCTGAGGTCTCGATCTTAAATTTGATCTTTATTCAATTATTGTGAAACCTGAATGCCCATTTAAAGTGCTCTGCATTAATGAGTACACCCCATTTGAAAATGAATATTTTGATCCATTTCTCTGTGAATATGGGTAATATATTGATGCATTGAACAAAACAGATTTATTAAACAGATATACTTATTAAAATAATACTTTAGTCACAGAACATCTTTGGAAATGGAAAGATAATACATTTAAATTCATGCTAAATATTGTAAAAACTAATTAAAAACTACAACATTTTAACAACATTTTATATATTTTTTTGCTTCTCTTGATTTTTACTATTTTTGAAAATTTGATTTAATATTTTTCCCTAACATTAATGTTTGGCCTACTAATTTTTGAACCATTATAGTAAATTATTTTATTAGATTAGCTCCAGATTTGGCTCCAGCACTGACTAATCTAATGTATATGCACAAATATAATATTGTGGAGCACCCTATAGAAAATACTAATTTAAAAGATAGATTTTTTGAGGGGTGTTCTCAAATATGCTGAGCACTGTATATATAATATTGCATAATTCTTATATTGAATAGCCTTCTCAAATTAGCGGTTCAAAATCTTTCCAAAATCTAATTCTTTTACTAAGGTCCGATAACAAAACAGTTGCAAATAACAAGTTAACAAGTTATTCATTAACTTAACTGACTGGACAGCAGAGTTCAGTGCATTGGAACGGCATGCTAAACATATGCATCCAGTGTTTGTTTACAACTGTAAAAACATGCTAATTTTAATGCATCTATAAATACAAAAGGAAGACAAAATGCATTCTAATTTTAAATTCACACTTGTATCATTCACACCAGTCCAAAATTGTTTTGTTAACTTAATACAGAAGCTAAAAATACAACACAGAATTGATTTATGTTGATTATATTAGGGCTGTATGATATTGAAAAAAAATAGGACATTGCGATATTGTAGTTTCCTGCGATATATTCCGCTTTACTATATCTATAGAATTTCATCAAATGATTAAATAGATTATCTAGAAAGAATTTATAGTCACACTTTACCTTAAGGTTCAATTCTCGCTATTAGCAGACCATTAAATATGACTTTTGATTAAATAAACTCCTAATTTGCTCCTTATTATTAGATGTTAAGGTAGTTTAGATATTGGGTTAGGGATGTAGAATAAGGGAGGTCACATGATGCAGGCATCGAAGCAGGACATGTGTGGGTGAACTCCGGGTGTGCGTCAGCAGTTGCTACTATTTTACAAGTAATAATTTATCATTAACTGTATCACATGTTCTCTCAGATATTTTTTCTTTACTCTGAGGAAATTTTTCAACTTTCAGCATGAGAAACTCAATATAACGATGTGCCGACAGCTCCCTGATACCCAGAAAGATGGAGGCTGTACAAGAAAAGCTATCACTTAAATCTCTCAGGAAAGTGCTTCGTGATTCTAACGACGCTCGTACCTCTCACATAAATAAAAACAACCGACATCCTAAGTTATTTGTCCAAAATTGATCTGTCACTTTCAACTCTAGCTGAGCATGCTCAACGAAATGCAGGTCAGGATTGGTGCTAACAAGGACAATTTGAGAGACTCCTGCATGCAAATTGTAAAGATGGAAAAGGAGATAACCTTTCTAAAAGGAATGCAGAATAAGATCATGAAGAATATGTAGATTATAAGCCAATATCTCAAAAACATGCATGCTAAAAAACAACTAGCTAATAGTGTGAATTGTTTACTAAAGTGTTACCAAATGTATTAATTTTGATTGATTGGGACGATTCTGTAGGGGAGTGAATCATGCATTAAATGTTATAAACGCCTACAAAGTTAAATAAACAGTGATGCTTTATGGTTTTGTATATTTAAATGTAAAAAATACACTGCAAAGTCAACTCAAAATTGCATATCTTGCGATGTGATTATTGCAGATACACACATTTGATCCACTCCGGATCCGCCCCCTCTGCATCTGTACTCGGCACCTCCAGTTACACTTCACTAATGGATACAGAATGTTAAGGAATGCTTATTATCCGCTTCTCGCATACACAAAGAGCATTTATAAAGGTATCTACACGTTATGTAGTGTTTGTGAGGGGGTTTTCAAAATATGTTATTATAAAGCGGTTGCTTTTCTATTGGTTTTCGCATCTGCTTACAATGAGCGCTCCTGCGTTTGTCCACAAACATGGCTGACCGCAATTCGCTGTGACTTAGATGTTCCCGAGCTCTATTAAGTGTTGCAGACTTTATTACTTAAAGGATTAGTTCACCCAAAAATGAAAATTCTGTTATTAATAACTCATCCTCATATCATTCCAACCCCCCATAACATTTATTAACCTTTAAAACACATATGAAGATATTTTACATTAAATCTGAGAGCTCTCCTGTACTCCATAGACAACAACAGTCCAGACATTCAAAGCCAGAAAGATACCAAAAAACATCGTTAAAACAGACCATATGCCTTCTGTGGTTCAGAATAATTTTGTATGCAGATAAAACAAACATAATGTATTCATTTGTTAGTTTGGTTTTAGGTGTGTATAAAACTATTTTCGTAGCTTAATATTCAGTTTGACCCGCTGAACATGAACTGGCTCGAAGATGTTTTCTGGTAATTATTTGTACTTTAAACAAGTTGGGAACCTTGCTGTCTATGGAGGATGAGGGAGCTCTCAGGCCTAATTTACACTGATGCGTTTTAGAATGAAAACGATCCACGTCCCCACTGGAGTTTCACCTAGCATTTCTGAAAAGATCTCTGTTCACACAACATCACTTAAAACGCACCTCACATGACTAAACACACACTCTGGCATGCGCTGTAGTGTATGTGAACGCCTGAGCTACAGGCAGTCAACGGGTGCTTTGAGCACACCTACCCAGGTGAGAGCAGCAGATGTCAGACAGTTCATCAAGGATCTACCACTGGACATCATCTTGGTTGTTAAAAGTGATATTGAATTTATCTTGATAGTAAAACAACATAAACAATGTGATGAGAATGAGGGTATAAAGTACACTGTTCCCTTTGAAGATTTACCCGACCTGTCCTCAGAAGTTTATTTTCCATATCAAACTTGCAAAGTCTGAACTTAAGGAAAGTATTTAAGACTGAACTTTGTGTACTTAATATTGAGAAAAGCCCCAATCAGATGTCTGCAGCCACGCTTCTTTTTCAGATGTCTCTGCATTCCCCCATCAACACACTGACACAGAGCAGCAGTGTTTTGAAACCAGCATTTCCAAAACGCTTCATTTTTTGGGCTCGAAAACTAATGTGGTAATGTGGACAGAAGGCGTACCCGTAGCAAAACATGCATTTTAAAACTAAAACGTATTAATGTAAACTGGGGCCTCAGACTTCATCTAAAATATCTTAATTTGTGTTCTAAAGTTAAACAAAAGTCTCAATAGCCCCTTTCACACATACAGACCTTTCCGGAAAATTGCCGGCAATTTTCCGGAAAGGTTGTATGTGTGAACAGGTCCTTTTTGAAAATACCGGTAAATTCGTTCTGGCTATTTTCCGGAAAGAGAAGTTGTAACATTACCGACAATTTGCCGGAATGCTGCGCTGTGTGAACGCAGAAGGAAGATTCCCGTAATAAGCGCGTGCACGTCTAGAACGTGCTGACGTGAGACGTCTGCTTTAGCCAATCATAACAGTCAGACGCATTTACGTCCGCGTGGTTTGTGAGAATAAAAACCTTTGAATATTTTTCCAGACACATTTAGCTGCTAGAAGTTAGTCAGATCACGTTTATATGTTCTTCTTTATGCCAACTGTGTAAATAATCATCGATGAGATGCTTATGATAAGCCGTTGTTTGTTTACCTTTTAGCTTGGCGTGTGCCTTTGAAACAGCCTGTGAGCGCCTGCACACGCACATATTATGAACATCTCGACATGAGAAAGTGATCCTGCGAAAGTTGTTCACAATATTGATCATCCACAGAGTTTGTAATTTAGTCAAATGTTTACAAATACAAGCGCAGCCGTTTAAAGGTTGTATGTGACAATTTACCGGTATTTTGGAATGGATATGTGTGAATGCTCATTTCCGGAAAATTTCCGTAACGTCCTCGCCTGTGTGAACAGCGCTTTTTTGAATATACCGGTAAAGTCGTTCCGGAAATTTTCCAGATATTTACCGGTATCACTGTGTGAAAGGGGCTAATGGTTTTGGAATGACATGAAAGTGAGTAATTAACAACATAATTTTCTTTTTTGGGTGAACTCATTCATTCATTTTCCTTCAGCTATTCATCAGGAGTCGCCACGGCGGAATCAACTACTAACTTATTCAGCATATGTTTTACACAACGGATGCCCTTTCAGCTGCAATCCAGTACTGGGAAACACCCATACACTCTCTCACATAGCTACACTACGGCCAATTTAGCTGATTCATTTCACCTATAGCGCATGTCTTTGGACTGTGCGGGAAACCGAAACACCGGTAGCAAACCTACGTGAACACAGTGAGAACATGCAAGCTCCACACAGAAATGCCAACTGACGCAGACAGGACTCGAACCAGCGACCTTCTTGCTCTGAGCTGGCAGTACTAACCCCTCAGCCTTTTGGGTGAACTAACCCTTTAAATTCTACACTATATCTATCACTGTTAAAAATGTGGATCACTCAACATTTAAGATATTTTGACATGGCAATCTACTGCAAAAAAAAAAATAAACATGACAAGTAAAAACTCTGAACGTTTTTTAGGATGACTGTAACAGTTCCATGTAACTCGTTTGACGCTTGTATCCTCACCACAGATTCTTCCTGTAACTTGATTTGATTAACAAATGATTAGCCAACCAAACCGTTAATACGCAGAGACACACACAGAGAGAGAGAGAGAGAGAGAGAGAGCGGAGGAGGGATTTGCATGCGAGTAGTCTTCAGTTCATCTGCATACAAAAGAAAAACCTTGCACATATTACATTAAAACTATACATTTGTTACTTGTTGTTTTGCATGTAGCTTCTTATAATGCTGTTGTAGTTGTAACTGTCCCTTATTGAGCAACAGCTGAATCTTCCTTCAGCAAATAAACTAATTATATCCTCGTGTCAACAATGTCAAAGCGTAAAAAGACAGTAATGAGAGTAAGCTGCGATACATTAACTATACAGGAAACAGTCATTTTAGAAACTCAGGGCACCAGACCCTTCCTTGACTTCTTTAATACTACGTTTTGAAGCATTTCCATAAAACAAGAAGAAACCCATCACCCGTGAACAGTTGACACACTTGTGTCGTCCTCGCCGACTTTGTATCTTTTTCTTCATCTTTCTGTAGGCGACTTTCTCACGGCAGCTTTTCTAACCTAGGGGCGGGTTCAGATCAGCGGGGCGCGCGCGATGCTCTCCCGCAGATAACATAAATATTTAATAAAGCATGTTTCCTCAACACAACTTCTAGTAGTCCGGTTATAGTTGTGTAGCTAAGATCTCACCTCTCTCCGACGAAGCTGGGGCAATAGTGTCGGTATTTTCCCAAACGTTGCGTCCACTGTTTGAGAAAGTTATTATCCCGACTCTTCATCAAGTCCAGCAGCGGTCCATCGCCCCGATGATGTTCGTCTCTTTTCGGCTTGCCGAGTGACTCTGTCTGCATCGGAGTTCAAGGGGTTTCTGGGAAATAGTGTTTCAGCGGTGCCGCGCCTCACGGCTACTTTAATAATCTGCGATATTAAAGAACTACAAGACCCAGAAATTCCCCATTGAAAGAAATAAATTATTTTATTTATTTATTTATTTTGTGTGTGTGTGAACAGTTTGTAGAGACAAGAGAAACTGCTTTCACTTAGAGCAAATAAATAAGCAAAAAATATGCGGATGAGACTGGGGAGTCATATAGCTAGTAACTTCTCTTACTTACATTTAAAATGTGTTGTACTCATTTATATGTTTAGATTTCTGACAAGTGTACTGTCAAATTGATTCAAGAGTGAGTTCTTAATATAAAGTGGTACACAAAATTGTTTCTTAAATAGGCTACAGAACAGAAAAAATCATTCATTTTCCTTCACCTTTATTAATTAGGAGTCACCACAGCAGAATGAACCGCCAATTTATCCAGCATATGTTTTACACAGCAATGCCTTTCCAGCTGCAATCCAGTACTGGGAAACATCCATACACACTCATTCACACACAGAACTGTTGCACACAATTTATTTGTGTTGAATTTAAACAAACTAATTACATTTAATAATGTTCAGCTTAATTTGTTTGTTTAAATTCAGCCCAAATAAATTGTTTACAACCACTTAATGTAAAAAAAGTGTAAATCCAAGGAATCATCTTTGAATATTTTTTTTTCAGTGTACAGCCAATTTAGTTTGCCGCATGTCTTTGGACTTGTGAGGGAAACCGGAGCATCTGGAGAAACCCAAGCGAACATGGGGAGAATATGCAAACTCCACACAGAAATGCCAACTGATCCAGCTTGGACTCGAACCAGTGACCTTCATGCTGTGAGGCAACAGTGCTAACCACAGAGCCACCATGTTGCCTGAACAGAAAATGTAGCCTATAAATAACCAGAGTGATCTTCAGTATCACTAAAGCCATTTTATCATCTTAGACTGAGTGCATTTTTGGATTCAGTGATCATCCTACAACTGTCTGTTGAAGTTTACTTGTAGACAAATTGATTCAGAATAATTTTATTTTATTTTATTTAGATACTTGAAAAGAAACGTAAAGACATATTGTGAATTCTGATCAAAGTTAAGTCATTATGTGTTAACAGAGAAGGACTCAAAGATTTTGATGTATACAGACTATGTCAAAACAGCTAAATTATAGGACACTTTTGGTATTAAATATTCCTAATAATAAATCTTTTCTACCTAATACTTAAATTTAAACAAATACTCAAAGTTTATTGGTGGTTAATTAAAAATGAAAGATTAAAAATAATCAGAAATCATTATTATTACACAGCAGGTTTCAGGCGAATTGGGACAGTGCAACTGGTAAAGTATGACACTAATTTATGAGGATCATATTTTGATAACCTGTTAACTTGTAAAATACATTCACAAAGGTCACAGAATTGTTTTCTAAAATACAAAACAGAGAAGTTTAGGCATTGACAAAGTATATTTAGACCATTCTGTGTAAAATATAGAGAGGAACTACAGCCCAACACATTTCATTTAGCTCTGATATTTACTGTCTGATTCTGTAACTCTGTTATATTGTGTTTTACTATACATTAAACCAAAACATTTCTGAAATATATAAGACATTTAAAAAAGAGATAACTAAAGAGATAGTTCATCCAAAATAAATAAAAACTCTGTCGTCATTTCCTGCACACCTTACACTAGTTTTAAAACTGTAGCAGTCTGTCTTTCTTCTACTGAACACAAGAGAAGATATTTTAAATATTTTTGAATATTGGCAACCAAACCATTGATGGTGCAGTCCACATTTACTGCTGTATTGTTTATATTTTTTGCCCTATATAGTAGTCAGCGGGGTCAATCAACTTTTTGGTTTTATTCTTCAAAATGTTATAATTTTGTATTTAGCAAAAAGAAAGAAAATAAAACTCATCCAAGTTTGAAACAACTTGGGGATGAGTAAATAGTGTGCACATTTTCAGTTTTGAGAGAACTACCCCTTTAATATAAAATACAGTCTGTCATAAATAATACTTTAAAATGTATGAATGAATTGAATGCACAATTAACAATAAGAAAAACAAACTTCTTACAATAAATATTAATGTGTGTCTAAAAAATGTATGTCTTGAACAGAGGCGAACTTAATCAATAAGCGAGGTAAGCAGCCGCTTAGGGTCCAGGGGAAGTAGGGGACTCCAACCAATGACGAGAAGCCTATTAATCATATAGGTCCTTTATACATTTTCTATCATATGTTGTGAAATCTTTCTATAACCATAAAAGATTTTAATTGTATTACTTCATTTCAAAACCAGGGGCTCACATGAATATGGAACGTTCCATCAATACCACACATGCAAATATTGAAATCTAACCACAAACATGGCTAATTAACTGTACATGCTTGTTTTTATTTGTGGATTTATCTTTACATTAAGAAAATAAAGATTGCAAATAATTTTTTTTTACAAAACAACCACAACAACAAAACAAATCTACAGAGAAAAAATATCTATAGAGAAAGAGAATGCTTTGAGTTTCAATGCTTGGGCCCCCTACCTGGATATGCTTAGAGCCCCCGAATCGCGCAATATGCTAATCAGATTCTCCCAGTGTAAATTTTAATGTGGAGTAGTGTGCTATGAAGCTGTAATATCGCCCTAATTCCTAACCCTAACCTCAGAACCATTCAAATACAGCGTTGGTAGCATAATCTGATGAGTAGGATAAAATGTCAGAACACCTGCCCCTGGTCCTGAAGATGTGGACCTGTGTTTCTCAACTGCACTTCCACAGACTCCTCCTGGCGCGCTCACGACAATGTGGACGAGCACAAACAGCGACCTCTAGTCACAGATTCCTGCATTTCTTTTCAGAACTGAACAAATAATTAATTGTGTGACTAAAGCAAACGCTACACGCTAGCAGAGTTGCTGAGATAAATGCAGATGCATATCTTTAAACCCGTTAAATTGAGTAAAGTGAAGTAGCCTACTCTAGTGTGAGTGTCTGCTCTGCTCCTACACACGTGTCAGCTGACTGATCACCTGACCGTTTTCGGACGTGCGGATCAACATGACGAGCTGAGGCTCATGGCTATGGCACCGGTGTTGAATATTTGCGTGGTTTTATTTTTTAGTATTTTAGCAGTGAGTTGCGATGTAGGCGATATTGTGCAGGAGCAGAGGTCGGAGTCCCCGGAGTCGCAAGGCACAGATTGTGGTTGTCAGGGACTGAAGAGAGAAGTTTCTGTTGGTGTAAGCGATGTAAACACACTGGATCATCACGATGATGCAAATATTTACTCCAAAACAGCGAACGAGGGTCCAGACAAGACTGAGTCTGATGTACGCAGTAAGGTATGTTTGCTGTTGTCACTTTTGACGAGTAGCTAGTGTTGTTTAGTTTGGTCATTTACTGTCTTCTGTGAGCAAAAAATAAATAAATAGTAAGAGCTCACTTTTCAGTTGAATTCATTTCAGAAATTAGCAGTTAATCAGAGTAAATTGTTCATTTTATTTTATTGTTGTTTCATGATGTTTTCATCTGTGAATCTTCAAAAATGAAAGAAAACCAATGCAAAAGTAATTATTTAGATTTAAAACTTGACATTTAGGTTGACATCTGTGGTCATAATCATTACGTTATATGAACATGAACAACATGTTAATTCTGACTTTATTAGGCAGGGAAGAAATAATGTTATATAATAAAAGGAAGTGATGATGAAAACACATTTTTTAATAAACTATTGACTTGTACATAAAAGCTGAATGGTGTGTGTGTGTGTATGTATGTATGTGTGTGTGTGTGTGTGTGTGTGTGTGTGTGTGTGTGTGTGTGTGTGTGTTTGTGTGTGTGTGTGTGTGTGTGTGTGTGTGTGTGTGTGTGTAGCTGGTGCTGCTGCAGGGAGGTTGGTTTTTGATGGGAACAGATGATCCAGGAATACCACAGGATGGAGAAGGACCTCAGAGGAAAGTGAAGCTGGATGCTTTTTACATTGAAGAGCATGAAGTCACAAACCAGCAGTTCCAGCACTTCACCAACCAGACCGGTTACATAACGGAGGTAAATAACCCTTTACACGGCTATACGACAAATTATCAGTACACCAACTCTCTCTCAATATTATATATATATATATATATATATATATATATATATATATATATATATATATATATATATATATTTTTTTTTTTATTTTTTATTTTTTTTTTATGATTATTTTTTTATCTAGGCTGAGCGTTTTGGAGATTCCTTTGTTTTTGAGGGACTGTTGAGTGAAGAAGTGAAGAGCACACTGTCACATGCGGTGAGAAATGTGTACACATGCAATAATGACCCACTGCTTGCTGCTGGATAAATTGTATACTGTGTGGATCAAAGAAGAAATGAATTCAAACATCAGATATTTCAAATGTAAAACAGCTTTGCATTGAGTTTTTTTCCCTCTGTGCAGAATACGTCCTGTTTATTTAGTGTATTTTAACTAAGCAAAACAATTTTCCACAATACACCTTCCAAATGTCATTCATTGTCATAGTTTACATAACAAATAATCTTGTCAAGCAAATTTAATCAAGAAACATTTGGTGACATTAAAATACTCTATTTAAAGTAGATTTGTGTACTTTAAAGAAAATAACGTTGAATAAAAGGTAATGATGACTAATTAAATAACATAAAACATACACATTTGTTACATTTCTATAGTTTACACCTAAAAACTTAATTCTGTTTGCCAATAGTACTCTATTTATTTTTCAAGTGTATATAAACATAAAGGCCATTACAAAAGGTCCCAGAATGATGAAGAGAAAAGAGAAATGTCTAATTAAAATGTAAACTATCTGTATAAATTAAATTAAGTGGGACCAGGGAAGACTATCTTGGAAATAACCAATATACTGTAAAGTCGCAGTGTTGCATAAAAAGTAAGATATTAAAATTTGAAGCCTATCTTACTCTTAAAAAAAAAAGTTACAATGCAAAAATACTTGCACATTACTTTCCTTAAAAAGTAGCTTAGTATCTTATTATGCTGGAAATCCTCCACACCTCCACAGGTCTTGGGGTAGGATTTGGGTAAAAACAAAAAGAAATTAGAAAGAAGGAAACTAATGTTTATTGTTGTATTACTGTATATGGTAATGTTACTTTCCTTCATTTAGTGTCACACTTAGCTACTTTTTTTTAAGTGACTTTAGATTGCTGCATGAGCTCTTCTTTCATAAAGAGGTTAATTTCCAAATATAGCCAAGAATAGACCAAATGTGCATTTATAAAAAAAAAACAAAAAAAAAACAAAGCTGCACTACAGTGTCTGTGTGTGTCAGTAGGTGGCTGCTGCTCCTTGGTGGTCACCAGTGAAAGGTGCAGACTGGAGACACCCAGAAGGACCAGATTCAACCATACACAACAGGTAAACGCATAGAAATGAGCAAGCAGTAATTATTCTGTATAATCAGATGATGTTTATTAGAGCTGCACAATATATCGTTTCAGCATCGATATTGCAGTGTGTGCATTCGCAGTAGTCACATCGCAGCATCTGCAATATGGAGTTGGGACTATTATTGTTGATCAGCAATGAAGATTGTACAGTGTTTACATTTTACATTACATTTAATAATAGAGGCAGACCAAAATAGCGATATGCATGAGGTGGCGCTTCTTGTAATGGTGGATTGAAGTGTATTAATGTTGCAATTCTTAGAAATATGTGCTGTTAATAAAATAAATACATCTTATACCTTATTGCAACATTTTAACCTCTTTATTTACAAATATCATGATATATTGTGGATGGTTTTCTATATCACTGATATCGTGATCTATCATCATCGGGGGCAAAGTATCGTGTTACTGTAATGAAAAATCCAACTTATTTCACTTTTATCTTTGCTCTATTTATTTATTTATGCTTGCAATTTCTTTGATACACTCCTCGAAAAGATTATTCCAATCAATTTAAATTGATTTAATTCCAAATAGAGCTATTCAAGTCGTCTGCCAAAATTGTGGTCGTATCGCAATATAAATCTCAGCAAAATAAAATATTGCAATGTCAGATTTTTCCAATATCATGCAGCCCTAATGTTTATCCAGGTCATATACAGTACATACCAGTAAAAGTAATGTTATTAAATGTAATCTGTGCTTTTATAACCAGGATGAATCACCCTGCTCTGCATGTTTCATGGGATGATGCACGGGCGTACTGTCAATGGGCCAAACGCAGACTTCCTACAGAAGCTGAATGGGAGTTGGCCTGTAGAGGAGGACTACAGGACAGGTGCATTAGTGTCTGTGTTTTATTACTTCTTGTCTACTTTAATGTCTTTTTTAAGGTATTCTCTTTATAACTCTTTTGATAGGATGTACCCATGGGGAAATAAATTAATGCCAAGAGGGCAGCACTATGCTAACCTGTGGCAGGGAGATTTCCCTAATCACAACACTGCAGAGGACGGCTATGCCAACACATCCCCGGTAATACAACAGAAAGAAATGACATTTGTAGCCATTGCGCTGGGTAGTAATTGATTATATGTAATCTGGACTGTGTAATCGGATTTCAAAAATATCCATCAATTGTAATCAGATTTGTATTACTTTTTAAAATGGAAGTAAACAGAATCGGCATGGTGCCACATTAGCTCTCAAAAGACAATTTTATTAGAAAACATTTCGATTTATAAGGTCTTTATCAGGTTTAGCTGTCTTTTAAGAGCAAGAGTGGCGTGTGCTGATTCTGTTTACTTCTGTCTTTAGTTAGTTTGGCTTGATCAAACACCTGCTTTCAAGATTTTCTTTAGATGTGAGCACACTGATTTCTTTTTCCCTACTTTTTAAAATAATCTGATCACGGTTACTTTTTCTGTGAATTACATGAGAAATGAAAGTAATCTGAAAATAATCCAAAAGTACTTAGAATACATTACCTAAAATAAGTTATTTAGATTTCAGCTTGAACTACAGTTTTTATAATGTAATCTTATGAAGACTATAAATATTAAATAATCTAGACCAGTGGTTCTCCAACGTTTTTCATCAAGTACCACCTTAGAAAAAAATTGTCTCTCCAAGTACCACCAAAATGAGCAGTATTGAAATACAGTAGCATAGTAGGCCCAGTAAAGCAGCTACAACTCTGCACAGTTAAAAAACCTGGCAGATTACCTAAGAAATATAGGCTATATATCATATATGGCATATTATATACATAATTTTTAATCCATTTTGAAATATATGTAGCATGTACATGACATATTTCGTTCCTCCGTGTACCACTAGAAGGAAGCCCGCGTACCACTAGTGGTACACGTACCACAGTTTGAGAACCACTGATCTAGCCAGTGAAAGGTCCAGCTAGTTGGTCCATGACAGTGTCTACTGGTGAATGAAGGTTCAGTACGTGTTCGGTCTTTCCAGTGCACAATGTTGAATTAGTTTCAATTTAACTCATATCTGACTCCAATTTTAGTATGAGGTGGTTCAGAATATTAATATTTCTGTCTTCGTTTTATCTCACTCTAATCATAAAAAATTAAGAAGCTTATTGTAAAATTTATTCTTGTTTTCCACTTGTTCATTCGGATTTCTGTAACATCCTGAGTTACCGGCCGAGTAAACAATCTCTTAAACACAAGCATGTCAGTCTTGGTCACTAAACAGAGGCGATTAACCACTGATCTAAAAAGGCAGAACCCTACTTACTCAGATTAGAATATTTTTTGTGGTGTCCCCATGGAGCAGCTGTCTTCTAAAATTGAAGCAAAACTATTTAATCACACCTTGATCATTACAATAAATCAAGCAGACCAATTTACTTAAACTATTAGTAACTTTAAATAATCACCATATGATTTAAATAGTATTATAAGTTTAGAGATGAAGGCCTACCCACATTTAGATTGGTCTATTATTAGCCTTTTACAGTCCAAGTATACTTGAATTAATGCCAATGTGTTAGTCGGAGTTCTTAAAACATCTTATAGCGTGCTAGGCTGCTCCATCTATTGTATTGGCATTAATTCAAGTATATGAAGAAATAATATTAATATTCTAAACCACCTCATGCTAAAATTAGAGTCAGATATGAGTTAAAATTTAAACTAATTCAAGATTCTGTACTGGAAAGACCAAACTAGCAGTAAACTCCACCAGCAGACACAGTGATTGGACTGGCTGGACCTTACACCAGCATCTATTATGTTGTTTTTGTTATAATTTTAATAGAGTGTAGCTCTTTTTTTTCTGATTTACATCTCAAATCCTGATTATTTTCTTTTATAATTGTAAGCATTTACTGCAGATGTTTAGCATGTAAAAATGTGTTGAACAGGTGATGTCTTTTCCTGCCAATGGCTTTGGCCTGTATGACATGGTGGGAAATGCATGGGAGTGGACGGCAGACTGGTGGACTGTGCATCACAGTGCAGAAGACAAGTTTAACCCTGTAAGGCTCCACTGGGAGAATAAGCAAGCATGCCGACACACACACACACACACACACACACACACACACAAACACACAAACACCCAAAAGGTTTGAACTGAATGTTTTTTGATTTTTTAAATAGAAGGGACCAGAATCAGGAACAGACAGAGTCAAGAAAGGAGGATCCTACATGTGCCACAAGGTAAAAGATTCACAAAGCCATTTAACATATGTACCTTAAGGCAGACCATCATGAACAGTTAACATTGAAAAGATTTTGAGAACAAACAGTGCATCATCAGTGTCAAATATTGGGACAATTTGGTCATAAATCTAATTATTAGTCTCAATAGTAGGTATGGCCCTGTTTTCAAGAATGTGTCATACTGACCCCAACATTCTAAACCATAAATTGCAGATTTGTTCAAATTTGGTCTGTTTATTTATGCACCAAACTAATTCTACATTTGTTTTTCTTTTAGTTTTTATTATGTAAACGTATTTATTGTCTCTCTGTAGTCTTACTGCTACAGATACAGGTGTGCCGCCCGCAGTCAGAACACACCGGACAGTTCAGCCTCGAACTTGGGCTTCCGCTGCGCCTCTGATGTTGATCCATAACCTCAAACATCACTAATCTCACTGTCTTACACTTCAAACTAAGAGGATTTTTTTTATGTAAATAAAACCATTTGTAGAAGTTTGGTGTTGCTTATTTCTGTTCTTTTTTTTAACACTCGACAGCTACTTGTTAGGTACACCTAGCTAGTATTTGGTTTGATCGTGGGCTGTGCAATATATCGTTTCAGCATTGCTATCGCAATGCATGCATTCTGCGGGATGTATTATTTTGAGCTGAGGTTATAGTTGACCAGGCACAACAGTTCAGAACACATGAGAATTGTGGAGTCACTGCAGGGTTTAACCATAACAAAGTGAAAGTTCATCGTTTAAGGTTTGTAGGGGGCAACCATGTGTGAATATAGCCTGCCTCTAATGGTAAAAAAAATAATTCCTTCTATTTTTTTATATTCACACTTGATTAAAAAAGTCTGCAGAAACACATTAATTGACATTCTCCCTTTGTTCATGTCATTAGAGAAGGAAAACCCATTAGTGACAATTTCTCCCTTATTAGCATTCCCGAGTGTGAAGCAGCTGTCAGCCGTCACACTGTACGCTGAAGATAATATCAGTGACTTAGAGGCATAATAAATGTGGAGTTTTCAGATGCACAAATGAACACCGAAGTCTCCACAGACTGGTAGACACCAAAATGGTAGAATTTAGATCAAAGCCTAAAATTTGCAGTTTCAAAGAGTTATAATAAACATACAGTTGTAATCAGAATTATTAGCCCCACTTTGATTTTCTTTTTCTTTTTAAATATTTCCCAAATAATGTTTCACAGAGCAAGGAAATATTCACAGTATGTCTTATAATATTTTTTCTTCTGAAGAAAGTCTTTGTTTATTTGTTTTATTTTGGCTAGAATAAAAACTTTTTAATTTTTAAAAGCCATTTTAAGGGCAAAATTATTAGCCCCTTTAAGCTATTTTTTTTCGATAGTCTACAAAACAAACCATCATTATACAATAACTTGACTAATTACCCTAACCTGCCTAGTTAACCTAATCAACCTAGTTAAGCATTTAAATGTCCCTTTAGGCTGTATAGAAGTGTCTTATAAAATAAGATATATCTAGTAAAATATTATGTGCTGTCATCATGGAAAAGATCAAATAAATCAGTTATTAGAAATGGGTGATTAAAACTATTATGTTTAAGAATATGTTGAAGAAATCTTCTCTCTGTTAAACAGAAAGTGGGGAAAAACATAAACAGAGGCTAATAATTCAGCAGGGCTAATAATTCTGACTTCAACTGTTATAGGTTGCCTTTAAATCACCTTTCCTCCTCATCCCAAGGCTCAATTCGAAGATCAGAACATAATCTTTACCACATCTACATGCTAGGAAAAAGTAAAATAATAATTATAATAAATATATAAGCGGTTGAAACTATTGGTAAATCTGACTATTGTTTGAAAATTTATTTAAAAAAGTGGGTACAAAACTGTAAATATACCCTAACAATTAAAAGTAAAGAAGACAGAGAAATATGCTTTTTATTTCCTCCAGCAACCAAGAAAATGATCTATTTTTCATATTTGAGAGTTGTGTTGGTTGAACCTGTTGATGGTGTATTGTGCTGATCAACTGAATCAGGGTGTTATGGGGTAAGCAGACCCGATGAACTTCTTTCCGTCTCCATAGCTGCTCTTGTCCCATGTGTAGGTCTGAATGCCCAGACTGTGTCCTCCCAAACTCACATCACACCTGAGAAAGCAGTCAAGATGGAAAATTCAATCATAATCTGACTAGGGTGTGCAATATTTACAATTAGATCCTTATATTTCTATTCAATAATTATACTAATTATTTTGCTGTGTTTTTTTGCACAGTTTATTGCTTGGGTGATTCCTTGAAGCATTCGTTCACATGTTTTGCTCAAAATGGTTAGATCATTTGAATTCAATTCAAATCAAAGGAAATCAAGCAAGTGACTAGCTTTGAATGGATCATGGATTTTTTTTGTAGGAATATAAATAAACTAAAAAAAATAATAATTTTTTGCATTCTTAACTTTAGTTGAATCACTCATTGTCCTTTGGCTTAGTCACCACAGTGGAATGAACCACCAATTACTCTGGCATATGCTTTTTATGCAGCAGATGCCCTTTGGGTCTCATTAGTGGAATCATTTTACCCACAGTTTCAAGGTCAAAATGTTTTTCCTTGTTTTTGTTTTTACTGAAATCATGCATAAATGAGTATAAAGACAGAAATAAAAATAGGACAACTCACTTCTTTCCAGGACGGGTGATGTAGCAAAGGCTGTAGATGGCCAGATCAAACTCAGGACTACAGCCAATAAAGGCAGAACCCAGCTCTTTGAAATATCCATCCCAGTTAAACTGCATTCCCAATACATCAGGATACGTGGTCCACTGAGAGAGAGAGAGAGAGAGAGAGAAAGAGAGGACAAACTGCACTTTTAGCAAACTTTCACACTTTTAAGGTGAAACACTGCAGCTACAGCTCATTTTTTTTCATGTACCTGTAAATTTGTGGTCTCAAAGTGATTTTTTTTGTAAATTTAATGGATATTTTATGTAAAGAAATTACTGAAAAAGTTAACTTTGTGTCACCCTTTATTAATTTTTGTCCATGGATTTAAATTAAAAATATTTTTAAAGGCTGTTTTTTTTCTCATGCATGAATTTTCTCCATCCTAAATCTCCATTTCAGCAGTAAATACACACACCAAGGTTTTCCCAGAAGAATTAGTTCATGCTTAAATTGACTTTCAATTGACGTTTCAATTTTTAAGATGTAAGTGATGCTGAAACAGAGGTTTATGATTCAGTGCAGAAGAAACAAGTCTGAGAAATCCGGCTTTAAAATATCTATAATCTACAGACACAAATTAATAAAGTTTGACAAAAGGAATACTTAAAAGTGCATTTTGCAGATGTTCTGTATACTAAACTGAAAAACATTTTATGAACAGCCTAATAAAACGGAGAGGTGCATGATTTTGCCTGCAGTGTCTCATCTTGTAATGGCTCTGTTTTGTTTGATTGACTCTCAAAGGAAAAGACTCACAGGACCGTCAAAACTGTGGCTGTAGTAGTTCAGGATTCCCTGTTTCTCACACTGATAAAACTGCACCCAATTGTGGAAACCGGACACTTTACCACCCTTGATTTCACCTGTCGGCACACCGCATGTCAGACGAAGTGGTGAGAAATACAGTTTGAGATTGTAAAGATCATTTACAGACTGACCTACAAAGATGTGCTCGAAGCCACTGGAGTCCAGTTTGACTCCGTCTGATCGCGAGTAAAGGCCGAACCACATCATCTTCAGGTCCTGGAGGAACTCACTCTGTGATCCATACACACCTGAATGTGTTCACAGCACATACAGAATTTATTAAAATATTTTGAATCTTTTATTTAAGCCATTTTTTTATAAGGAGTTTGGAATATTAGTAAATTAATTATCTGTAGTATCTCTACAATTTAGCCAGCATCTAGCTCTCAGCAACTCTCACATGCTTACCCACTGAAGCTAAGCACCTGAAGTCAGTACCTGGATAGGAGACCACATAGGAAAAGCTAGGTTGTAGTGTTAATCCTGGAAATGGTGTTAGTGATGCTCAATCTGTGGTCTGTGTGGGTCCTAACGCCCCAGTATAATAATGTGGTCATTAAAAATCCCTTTGAAAAAGAGTGGGCCAAATTTGCCCACTGGCCTCCTAACCATCCCCATATCATAATTGGCTTCATCACTCTGTCTCCTCTCCACCAATCAGCTGGTGTACAGTCTGGTGTAATATGGCTCCCATTGGGTCATCCAGGTAGATACTGCACACTGTTGGTGGATGAGGAGATTCCCCCCAAAAATGTGTGAAGTTCCCTATATATTTTTTATTATATTATTTATTATTAGAATAGTGTATTTTATAATATCATTATACAATAGTGTTTTATATATTATATGTATTATATAATTGAATTGTATTATATAGTTTGAGTTATATACTAATTATATATTTTCATTTTAAGCTTACATTAAAATGTTTGTAAATATTTGTTAAATGTTTATTAAATATTTTGTTAAACATGGTTAATTTAAAATCTGTTAAAATGTATAATTTAATTTAACATTTTAGTTATCCTGTTGTGTGTTTTTGTCAGGTTTTTTAAAAAGTCCATATTTTCTTTGTAATATTTTGGTTTTAATTCTGTAAGTACATTATGATAAACTAAATGAAAACATTTTCTAGCTTTTTTCCTCTATATTTTATTTCAAACTAAAATTATTTTAGTAAACTGTAGTGACCATAATGTATAAAACTAAAACATGTATATCACTGTTCAAACATTTGTTGAACATTTGTTTACATTTTGTAAGATATTCTTACATTTTAAATAGCTGTTATATATTATAAATAGAAAAAACGTGTCATACGTTGTAAAAAAATGTGTGTTTGTGCAAGATAAAAGAATTAAGTTGACTTATTAGTTTGTACAAATTTAAGTGGATTGAACATAAAACAATTAAGTTGTCACCAAAAAAAATTGTGAAGAATTGTGCTGTTTCAGCTCAATTAAAATAAGAACAAGCAGACATCATTATTTGAGTGTATTACAATCAGCAATTAATATTTCTGTAAAAACATTAAATAAATTATGTTTTCAGAAATTGTGATGAATAAAACATTTGAAAAAAAAAACTATAGTTTATTAAATTTTTCTTGATAAGTATTCATATAATAATATAAATATGTCAACATTATTCAATAAGCACTAAAGTACACACACAAATCACACTGCATTTGACTGGTGCTCAAATATACCTTTAGAGTGTAGGAAATTGAAAAGCTCTTTCCCCAGGTTTGTGTTCATGGTCTGCTGGAGGAATGAGTCCTGCTCCTGCTCTTCATGTGAAGGCACGTCCTCCACTTCTCCTGTCATCTTTTTATAGTTGTCCAGCAGATCCAGGAAAGCTTTATATGTGGGCTTAGAGAGCAATGTACTGCTCACTACCTTGAACAATCTAAAGAGAAACAGAGCATTAGAATGCACAATAACATTCAAGCATGCCGTATATACAGTACACAGTCATGGTCAGAATTATTGACACCCCTAATAATATGAGCTTTAATCTGCTTTGATTGTCTTTTTATTTTTTAACTATCACAACAATGTTTATTGAAATAAAACAAATAAAAATTGGGCAAAATCTTTTTTTTTTTTTTTTGGATGAAAGATTAAAAGGATACGTAAAATAAATGTATTTTGCTCACATTTTTCAAAGGGGTCACTCATTTTTATCATGGCTGTGGTGGTTTAGTGTGTGTCTTACGGCTGTGGTGAGAGATCATTTCCGGAGCCGGTCTGAGAAGAAGGAATCAGTGTCTGAGGATCAATCAGCAGCTCAGAGGTCGTGGCTCTGTTTGAGTCTAACTTATACAGCGTCTCTGACAGAGACTTGATCTCTGCATCTGACACATTGGCCAATGCTTGAAAAACGTGCACATAAAGAAAACATTAATACCCAAAGAGCAAAGAAGCACTTAAAAAGAATTAAAATAGTAAGCACTGCAATTAAATAACGGTATCTGGAATTAAAGGATTTTGTTGTGACAATTATGAAAGTGAAATTATGAAATTGTTGTCTTGTAATCAGGAAAATCTACAAAAGATTATAGTATGGCTTTAAAAATCTCTGTAATTCTTTTTTTTTTTTTTTTTTGTGGAGTTTGATTAGCCTATATTTTATCCACAATACAATACAAGAGAGAACAGAGGGCAAAAATCAGAGAGCTCATTAATATTCCCGACCATTCTAAATATGGTCAATATGGACCTTCTGATTCTAGGGATATTTTATGGGAAAAAATGAGCATAAACCATTTCTGGAAAATAGTTTGAACTTGCCTAAGCCACATACCTACCATGTAGATGTCAGAGAACAACTTAACTTATTGAATCAATGCAGCATATGGCACCATCAAACATTGTTTCTAGTGCTCTTCATAACAAATAACCAAAATGCAACTATTAATCATTATTTGGGCTTTTGCGTCACCATGTGTGAATCTCTTGAAGTAGACACAGCTGAGCTGTACATCAAGTTTGGGATGTAAAATAAACAGGACTCAGGGTCACACTGAGGATCTTATCATCACATGTAAACCTTTTGTTTAGAACTGAATCTTTCATAACTCCTATTTATATGCCTGTTATGAAAAGCAGTTTTTTCCTTCACGTGACCAAACAGACCTTGAGGTGTTTTTAATACACTTGTTAATTTACAAACTAAAGTCCAGCTTGCTCGGTGAACACACAGATTAAAGGGATAGTTATTCATTGAAGGGATGACATTTACTCATCATTTACTCAATTGGTTTCAAAACTTTATTGCTTTCTGTTGAACACACAATAGGATATTTTGTAGAATGTTGGAAACCATTGACATCCTAGAAAAATCAAGAGTCAATGGCTACCAGATTCTTCAAAATAATGTCCTACAGAAGAAAGAAACACAATAGGTTTTGGAACAAGTGGAGATTGATTAATGATGTCATAGTTTTAATTTTGGAGTTAAATATTAATTTAAGGAACATTTAACTTTATTAAACTCTGTACGGCCAAATACCTCTTTTACCATGGCCCTCCTACACTCTAAGATATTAATGGTACGCAAGCCTTCACTTGGTTGGTACCTTGACAAAAGATACATTATTTTTTATGTTCTGTACCCACAGGGTCCATATTGGTAGCATAAAGGCACATATTAATACCTAAAGATTTACTATAATATAACAATATTGTACATTTTACTCACTAATATGTACCTTCAAGTTACAAATATAGACCCTTTAGGAAAAAAACTGTATCTTTTAAAAAGGTACTGCACCACAACTGTACCTTTATTTCTGAGAATGAAGTGCTGTATGTATATATATATTATGTCCTGTATAAAATTTTACATTGAAGCTCATATCAGCTATCAGGAGTTTTATAGTCATGGTAATACTTGGAGGAGGTGATAAGCATTTCACATGATAAAGTGTTATTAAAGTAAATTGAACAATTTTGAGTTATATTTTATATAAAGGGGAAAAATACACCACAGCTCTTTTAATAGGACAGAACCTGTTATGAGATTTCTAAAACATTAAACAAGTATATGAGGCACTTCACTTAAATAAGGAGATTTCACATGTAAAAATATTCTTAAAATAAAAGTTCAGTATCATGCTTTAACACTTACACAAGTCCAGAGAATCTGAGAAAGAGAGAGAGAGAAGAAAACCGTTTGCTGTTGTGTAATTGCTACAGTTATGTCATACATGAACTGAATATACAGATTAGTTTTTACAATGACTAAGACACATTTCTCAATTCTTTGGTGATTTTGTAAAATTGTTTAAACAGTAAGCATGACACCAGTCATTGTAATCTAAACTGTGAATCCTTTTTCATTGCTTCTGTACATGCATTTATTGATCACTTCTTTCAAATTCCATGAATTCTTGGGTACTTGTTTTTAATCATTGGAAATTCTTATGGACACAACAACTGTCAAAAACTCTGTACCGACAGACCAATTTGCTTTACAGACTTTTTTTCCAAAAATTTTCAGCTTGAGTTCAAATCACTAATACAAAATAACTAAATAAAATTACTTTTTCTACATTTATATTTTATTAAAATATATTTGGAAAAACAAAATGCTATTAAAATTGCCGTACCATACCACAGTTTCACATAATTTAATTACCATCTATAAAAAGGGCACAACTTAGGTATAATTTGTGGTGTATACATGAACCAACCCACAGAGAGAGGTGGCTGAAAGAGCAAGAGGAGAAAAAGAAGAGGATTCTTACTGGTTTATATACAAAAAATTTTTTTTTAAACTTTCAAAAACGAATATAAACGTAATAAATGGAAAGTTCAAATGCAAAAGCCTCTAATTGTCATCTAAAATTTTCTTCTAAAATAAGCACTTTTCTTAGACACGTTAACTTTCTTGGCAACAAATAAGTTCTTGTCATAAAAATCAAATTACTGAACATAATCACAGGGAAAATGCTCATTTTAGAAGAAAATTTTAGACAGCACTTAGAAGCTTTTGCATTCGAACTTTTCAAATATCTACTTAAACCTACAGCATCATGTCTGATTTCTAAAAACACTTTGAATGTAAACAATATTGTAAAAAAAAAAATCCACCTGCTAATTAGTGTTGTTTGGTCTTTTTAAATAGATGACCAAGTGTGTTTGCTGAATTACAAGCTTTGAATAGGAAAGAATGTATGAATCTGAGATATGCATTATGCATTTTGATAAATGTAGTGCCCTTTGAATATGGAATGAACAGCAGTGCACAGACAAAAGTCGGTTAGAACTGTAAAGAGTTTTGCAAGTCACCAAAGTATTGAGAAATGTGTCCTAGTGATTGTAAAAAGACAATGATAATAACTAATGCATATACTGTTGATATAAATTGCATGAACTTACCAAAGTGGCCCTGAGAGATCAGGGTGATGCTGAGACAAAGTATGAGGATGATCTTCATTGTTAGACGATCCGTTAAACACACTGCAGAGTAAGACCCACTTTGGATTTTATACCTTCTTAAATCAAGAAATTATTAGGAACTCCTCCCATGCCCCCAAACACTTTGTTGTGATAATTATTGGGCAACAAAGACCAAATAACTCAATTATGAGCAAAAAGATGAGACTGTAAGTGGTGAGATGATAAAAATAGGACGAATAATGATTTATAAATAAACTAATAAATAAATACACAATAATAAAAAAGGTAAATTACTCTCTTTTTTTTGGTTTGTATGTCCCAAATAAATGTGAAATATCAGCTTTCAGGGTTCAGGTTCTGTAGATGACTATGGCATTTATATAGAATATATAGGATTATCTTGAAATGATGGTCTGCAGTATGTGTTTGGCATGAAAGTCTTCTTGCCAATAACACGTTCCCTCGTGTGTTTCCATGAGCTGTTGCGTGGGCAAACAGTCAGCAAGAGCAGGTGGAGCATTCACACCCATATCAAGATGCACACAAGGTTTACGAGTTATTTATAAAATAATTTTAGAATTATTATTTAATTCATGCTTTTTAAAATTATGTTCATGTGAATATAGCTGACAATATATTTTAATGGCAATAATATACCTAATAATACAATTTTTATGGATAATATAAATAAAAAATATTTGTGGACTTATTTTGATGTTGATGCTCATGAAAACCCATAAAAGTTTCAAATAGATCGGAGATAAGTTTGCATGAATCAACAACCAGAACAATAATTTAATATATAAAATATAACATGATGATAGTAATATGATAGGCCTAATAACAAAAATAAACAAATTAATAAAGTCATTAAACACTAATTCAATAACAATTAATTAATTAATAATTATATTTATTTTTATAATTTGTAGAGGCATCACGGTGGCGCAGTGGGCCACCAGTTGCCATTTTTGTGTAGAGTTTGCATGTTCTCCTTGTGTTTGCATGGGTTTCCTCTGGAAGCTCAGGTTTACTTGTGGTATAGGTGAATTGGGTAAGCTAATTTGTGCATAGAGAATGTGTGTGTAAGGGGGTTTCCCAGTGATGGGTTGCAGCTGGAAGGGCATCTGTTACATAAAACATATGCTGGATAAGTTGGTGGTTCATTTCGTTGTGGCAACCCCAGATTAATAAAGGGACTAAGCCGAAAAGAAAATTATTGAATCAATGAATGAATGAATATTTTGTATAACTCGTCTTTATTAAGTTAATTCAGTCTTTTATTAATGCAAATATTATTACTCAATTTAGTAATGCTTTACTTTACTCGTTACTTTGAACAGTAATATTATTACGTTAAAAATAAGTACAATTAATTCAGTTACTTTTTAAAAAGTGTGATGCAAGTTACTTTTTCTAAAATTAATTAGTTTTTAAAAATTGCTGAATTAAAATGAACAAAGTCATGTTAATTCTAATAAGACAAAAAGTACAAAATTAAAATGTCATTAAGCTGTATATGCGGCATGTATAGCTCTGGAGTAAGGAAGTTCTCAGAAGATAACGTTATCTTTATTTTTTTTTCATGTATTTTGTTATGTAGGTTATGCAGTGTGTAGTTTATTGTAGAGCTCCTCGATGCAAAACTACAAAAACTCCCCTGAAGGTTCTGAAAGAGATCAAGCCTCCACCAGAAAAAAGTAACTCAAAAGTAACATAATAATGCAATACTTATCATAAAAATTATCTAAGTAATGTAAATATTTAAATTTTTTGGGAAGTATACTCAATATTGTAAAACTTTCAAAAGTAACTTTACCCAACACTGGGTACTACATATGCGAACTTTTCAAGACCCAAACACGTTATTAAGTTTTAATATGTCTTTTTTATTATTATAACACTATATATCAACGATAATTAACTACTGACTGTGATTACAAACTAGCTTAAAACCATTAGCAATTAAGTACAATGTAAACTCCTGTGCTGCAGATGGCGCTAAAGTTATCTCGAGATTTCTCTTAGTTTGACCTTTCTCCCTTACTGTAGAAAACGTGCTTCAATGATATTCCTGATACTGATGTAAGGAAGCCGGTGTCAGTCCTGAGGAAGATACCGTACAGAAGTGGCTATGTATTCTTTATTTCGGTCTGTCAGGAGTGAAGTAGTCAAGGTGGGCTTGATGTTAGCTTGTCATTCAAATGCGTGTTTATTTATTAGTTTCCGTATGACTATGACATGTCCTAGCATCATTATTTTGTGGCAATAAATTGTTATGAAATTGTGCTATTCACAGGGATGTTTGACGCAGCACGTTCAGTCTCTGTTCACCAGCTGCCCGAGTTTAGCAGCAGACAAAGCGCTTCTACTGCAGCTACGCAAATCTACGGGCTACACATTCGTCAACTGCAAAAAGGCCCTGGAGAAATGCAACAATGACATAACACAGGTACGAGCCAGTCCGTGTACTTCCTCTTTTATAGGGGACGTATTATGCAAAAATCTATTTTATAAGAGGTTTAAATATATGTGTGTGGCAACAGTGTGTGAATATATCCAGCACCTAATGGTAAAAATGAGTTAATTATTGTTTTTATAATCACACTTCATAAAAAAAGTCTGAAGAAACACTTTGATTGACATTCTCCCTTTGTATATGTCATGGGAGTAGGAAAGCCCCACCCATTAGTGACAATCTCTCCCTTATAACAGCCCTGAATAAGAAGCAGTCATCTGCCATTAGAAATTTAAGCTATTGATGCAACTAAAGCCGCAGTCACACAGTGCATTTTTAGCCCCTCAGACTTCTGCTGCGTCCCAATTCACATACTTGCACTACGCTCTAAAAGTATGGGGTTTTTTTTGTAAAGGAAAAATATATAGCCTACTTTTGAGTGTGTATAAGAGTATGCAAACTTTCCACACATTCATCTCCCATTCACGAGTCTTTAATGCAGAGAAATCTCCTCCGGTGTTTGGATGATTATGCATTCAGACGTTAATGTCCAAACATGTCGTTATACAACTTCAGTATTATTGTTGCAGACAGAAAATGTGATTTAAATATTTTCCAGTTGGCTAGATATTAAATAATAGTCATACAAACATCTAAGATTTGGGACATACTAATTCTTCTATTTTTAAATACTATTTAGGACGGATGGTATTTGAATTGGGATGCAGCATTCCATTCATACGCATGTGGTGAACCGGAAACGCAAGCTTATGCGACAAGCTTCACAGTTTGCTGCGTTGGTTCAAGATTGGTAAACTCTTACCAGTGAAATTACATCACGTGATTGCATCAGACCAATTGTAGATGTGACATGAACTCTTTGTACAGAACTTTAAATTATGGAGCAATCACTTGCATTCTTAAAGTCTGATCATCTTATTTAATTTTTTCGCAGTAACGTGTGACAGAATTTCTCATGCTCAAACTCTAGTGTGACTGCAGCTTAAGGGAGTTGGTTAGAAATATTGGGTTTTAAAATGCACAAATGTGTAGTCTACATAGACTATTCTCATCTGAGTCTGTTTGACTTCCTCAGTTTTTTCCCAATAGTACATTAGAATATAGAATGTTTGTTTTCAACTTAATTGAATTCATTTTCATTGTTTTAGTATCTGGGTGAATAAATAATGATCACAATTGTACCTTGACTAACAAAGTTACATTCATACTGACTTCTACTTGTATAAAATACACATATTGAAAGTGCTTGAATTTCAGACATATGAATTCAAGACCTGAAAAGTAGTTAAAAACAAACACAGGTCATTGGAAGGGCTTGAATTAAATTTTTTGTGGTGTTATTTCAACAATTGTACAGTGCATCTGTTAAAGACAGAAAAATAGAAATTATAATACTTATATTCTTAATACTAATAATTTATTATTATATTATTTGAAAATCTTAAATTACAGAAACATCATTTAATTACTACTAGTATTAAACTCAACACGTTTTATGGAAGTTCTTTGAACATGACTATTTAAAACGGTCAAATCTTTCTTCAATTACACCTTTAAAATAATGCTTCAGAATTGTGATGAAAATAGTAACAAAATGGTGGGAACTCTAAATTACATTAAAAAAAAAAAAAATAGGACACCTAGTCTTTGACCCCAAAGCTTCTTTGCTGTAATACAAATGCTGTAAATTTAGCATTAATCAAGAATATTCTCTGAAGTTAACATTAGGGTGAGTTATAAATCATTTCAGTATTGTGATTTTGCAGGGCCGGTATTAGATTCTGACAGTATGAGAACCTTGGATAAAAATAGCACAGTGTCATATTATTGTGATTACCACTGCAAAATATGTCCTTTTTAAATATCTGGGTAAAAAAATAACTATTTTTTCCACCTTTAAAAACAACATATTTTATTTTAAGAAACTTGAAATGCATCTTTGTAAGTCTATTTTCTTTGGATACAGCCACTGCACTGTTCAGGTCTGTAGCATGCTTGGATGTTGGTGTTTGGTTTTCAGATCTTTGCTGAATTGTGGGCTGACCAGTAGCTTTTGATATGAAGTGGTCCTTCTCTGCTGGAGATACTGTTGCCCTAAATAATTAAATAAAATAGTCATAAAAAAGGCTGGGATATTCTGTAGGAACAGTATAACAAAGAATGTTGGCGGTTTTAAAACTTTGACTTTTCTAAACCGCTGTAAACCTTGAAACCGGTTTTAGTCCCATGCCTAATTGTGATATCTGAGACATGAAATTTAAAGGCTCCATAGATTTTAGTGACATTTCTAACATCTTTCTCAATAAAGGAAAAGAAAGGTACGTGATATGTGAGCAAATTATGACTTGTTAAATTTGCAGGCAGAAAGCTGGCTTCACGGACAAGCAAAAAAAGAGGGCTGGAGTAAAGCGACCAAACTGGAAGGTCGGAAAGCCAAAGAAGGACTGATTGGTCTCATGATGCATGACAATGCTGCCGTCATGGTTGAGGTATACATCAATATACAGTGTGTAATTGTTCCTAAAAAGCATGCCCAGTGAATGACCGGACGTTTACATATTCAGGTTAACTGCGAGACAGACTTTGTGGCGAGGAATGAGAAATTTCAGCAGCTGGTGAAGGATGTTGCATTGTCAGTAATGGCTCATCAATCTACCAGCAAAAAAACTGGGTTTATTAAGGTAAATGCCCTTCAATTGCTTTTTCAGAAATGTGCATTTCTTCCACAGCTTGTGTAAACTCTGATCTGTTGTGTGATTTAGAGTGTGCTGTCATCTGAGGACATGTCTAAACTCAATGCTCCTGATGGACCTTCACTGGCAGATCAGTTAGCCTTGACTATAGGTGAGAACAAACCATCATACACACACATTCACTAATAATTAGTTTAATTAGATTATTTATTGGAATCAAAATAAATTTTTTTTAAATATCACTTTATTCAGCAGAAATGCATGCAATTAACAAAATGACTATAAATGCATTTACAATAATATTAAAAACATTTTCAAATAAATGCCATTTTCAGAATCTTCAGATGTTTCTCGAGATTTTAGAATTTATTATTTATATAACTTCATCATTTCATTCATGTTTTATAATAGAAAGCAGTAAATAGAAAGTAATGTAATTACTATATTATAATTAATTATAATGGAAAGTAGGAGTGTAATGGATCACAGTTGATCTGTGATCTGTACAGATTACAACCCACAGTTTGGAATGCATGTGACGCGCGGATTAATACCTTTTTAGATTAATCCAACATTTATAACAGTTGCAGAGAGATTGTCTCCGGCATTATTCAAATCATGTGTATGAAAGCATTTGGCTTCCCTGTAAAATATAGTGATGATTAAAAAAAGTTGTGGTGGGACCTAAATGCTTTCAGATTATTAGTTAAAGGTGTTTCCTGTCACTGCTTGTTTTGGCTGCATTAATGCATTCGGTGTAAAGCTGCACAACTAAACATTAAAATATCAGGATCTCAATTCAAACCCGCGCAATAGAATGATAAATGATAATGATTTGCATATGTTAATTAATCCTTTAAAGTGCTGCATTTAAATCTACAATTAATCAACAGAGATTCAGTTTTTACACTTTTTCATTTTGTTACAAAAAATTAAATAACGCAGAAGTACTGAAAGAACAGTTTAAAGTTCAGATATAAACACTAATGTTTATGGTAAATATTAAAATCACAGTTTAATGGAATTTGATGCTGTTGAATGATGTAGTAATTACATTGTGTAACCAATAAGTGGGGACAAACAACCATCAAATAGGATGAATAGGTCACTGAATAGGTTTTTAAAAATGATTCACCTATAATAAAACATGAAGTGTTATGTGTAAATTGCTGAATCATTAATTGAAAAGAAATTTGTTGTACTGTTGGATTTCTTTATTTAGTGTTATCAGCAACAGAAGCAAAGATCACTTACAATTACATTTGTCTCTTCCCTTTTTTGCTGATCTGAAAAATGGTCCAATCTGTGATTTAAAAACCATAGTGTGATAGTTTTGTGATCCATTACACCACTAATGGAAAGTAATTTTTCACCATAATATTTCAAAATATAATCTGATCCGTTTGATTGAAATCCAGCCTCTCATGAACATTTATAAATCTTTTGGGCCCCAAAATTGGATTTATCTGTACAATAAAAGAAATGCAATTACATATTTTAAACATTTAAATTAAGATTTAATTAACATGAACATTTCTAACACACCCTATTGTCTTCCTTGCACTTCCTTATAATTACCTTATTGTGTTTTAATATTTTATATTCTAATATTTTTTTCATTATTTCAGTATTGTCTCTTTTTTTCTGCCTCATCAGGGCGCTTGGGTGAGAACATCGCCATGAGGCGAGCCGTTTCACTTTCTGTGCCTTCTGATTGGCACATTGGCTCATACATTCATGGGACGGTTGCTGGGCAGGTTGGCATTGAGATGGGGCGTTATGGATCCCTAGTTGTGTTTCAAGGTGAACCTAAGGAAGGGACATACGCTCTTGGAAGGAAGCTGGCACAACATGTAATGGGTGAAGCACCTGTTTCTCTTGGCAACATGGACGATTTATCATGTGGTGACTCTGAGACGAGACTTTTGCCCCAGACGTTTCTCCCAGATCCCAAATATACAGTGGCACAGTACCTGACTCTTCAAGATGCCCGTGTGCTGGACTTCATACGCTTCCAGTGTGGAGAGAGCAGCAGTCAGGAGTGAAAGGAGCCATTTGAGGATATAAACAATCCTAAATGAGATATTAAAAGTATGAATTAATTACATTTTCTTTAAACAGTATATGTATGTATACAGTGCCTATAGAAAATCATCATACCCTGTGAAAATGTATACCTGTACTCACATTTCACTCTGCTTTTAAAAGATATTCTGTTCAAAATTGTGGAAAGGCACAGGTTAGAAGGCTACAAAAACATTTCAAAGGGTGGAAAAGTTATTTGTACTGTGATTTGATTTCTGGATGTGTGACAAATAAAGTCATTATTTTAAATGGGTATGATGATTTTCTATAGGCGCTTTGTTTATATATACATACACATACATACACACACACACACACACACACACACACAATATATATACACAATATATATATATATATATATATATATTTATATATATATATATATATACTTTTTTTCCAAGCCATATCCTTGATATTGCTGCTGTTTTATGTCCCCAAACAAAAAAATTCTAGTTTATTCATGAAGTGAATTAAATAGATAAAATGAGGTCTAATAGACATTGTTATTGTTGTGGTATTGACATGTTACTGTTAAAAAAGGTATCTCAGCCTAGATGGGTCAATCTAAACTCCTGTGCTGTTTCTGTGCCACTACAAACAATAAACATTTTATCTTAATTACTAATACTAACTATTGGATTTTGTTTTTACAAAAAAAAAAAAAAAAATATATATATATATATATATATACATATACATATACATATATATATATATATATTAAATGTATGTTTTATATTATATAAAAATATATATATATATGTAGTCAGATCAGTTAGTTAAGTATTTACCTGGACGTTTTGTGTAGTTTAACTAAACAAATCAAGTGCTTCGATTCTCCTAACATGAAGTACATTATTCAACTTGACTGAGTCTTTAGTGCCATCTAATGGAGGAGAGGATGAATGTTCATATTTCAATATTTTCCAACAAGAGTGTTTGAGAATCTGATAAAAGTCAAAAAATGTTTTAAAGACACACACTGGAATCAGTACAAAATTACAATACAGAGAACAGGCATTTTTATTATCCATATTTTTTAAGCAACTTGCCAATGCTAATGCAGCTTATATTTTATTTATTTATTTTTTTATGTATACCAGCATCTAGGAATGGCATTTTTTTTACTTGAATCAAAGATAATTCTATACATATATTTGTTTTTTCTTTCCAAGGAATCCATTGACAGCATACCTGGGTAAAGTACCTCAAAGCTGAAATCAATTTAAATATTTAAGACATTTTCTAAAGTGCTATGTATCCCTTTCCAAAAACTTCTAATATTAGGACATCCCCAAAATATGTTAAAATAGTTAGCGTCTTGTGAACCACAATGCCGCCAACAATTTGAGTTCCCATAAAATGACATTTTCTGTTTTGGAGTAAGAAAAATACAAGTAATATTTCTCCAGCAAAATTCTCTCCAATACGAAGAACGGGAAGTAGCCCATTGTACTAAATATATATTTAGCTAAACCTCATTTGAGATGATAATGCCACTTTCTTTTTCCCATCTTTCTTTAATGTTCAGAGATGAATCCCCTTGTAGGTCCATCAGTGATTTATATAATTTGGTTATAGTTTTTGACATTGGTTCAACCATATAGCAGCTTTTATTTTAAAGTGTAAACTGGAACTGTATACTTGCTACAAAACAGAAGTGGTATCAACTTTGCTACACCCTATAGTAAAGTATTTTTTTTTCAAGTGTATCTGTGTTTGGATGTTACCATTTTAATACAAACAAGCGCACAGCAACTAACATCTTGAGATTTTAAACCGTATATAATAAATTATGAAAACATTAGTTTTAATTATAGAAAAAAAACACTGCTGCAGGTAATAAACTGTAGATAGATAGTAATAAGTAGATTATCCTTTTATTATACAAGAAAAGTTACTATACTAACATTTGTCTAAAAGTTATAACTTTTAAACGTTATGAGCAAAAATACAAATAAAATGCTGTAAACATGTCCACAAATTTCTTTCTAGTATACACGGCTTTACGGTATAAGATGTATGGCAATCTATTTTAACATTTAATAAATAATGTGTACTAGAATCACTTTTCATACTACTACTTTTTATTTTCTAATTTCAGCTACTAGTGTGTAAATATTGAATAAATAATAATATATAAAATATATCTTGATTAAGTAGCCTACAACTGTATAATAATAGGCCCTATATCTAAAAATATGCACTACTTATGAATAACTAGCCTACTATTGATGTTTCAATGACTGAACCCCGAAGAAGTCAATGTCTAGTTACTGTTAAAATAAGTATATATATATATATACTAGTTTCTATATTCCGTATAGTAAGCTCATTTTTAACAGTTGTGGAAAACATGTATGGAAGTTTTAGGGATAATCATGGTCACTGAAAACATTTTGTTAATATATTTTTTTATAACAGTGGATGCATTATTGAGATCAAGAACACATCCAGGTTCTTCCATGCATCCTCTGTTTTTGCAGTCTTGAGTATTGAAATTGAAAATAAGATTACTTAAAGTCTGCTTGAACTGGAAGCTGTGACTTTTTTTCATATTGTGACGCAGTACCTAGAGAAATTGAATGTTAAATGAGTAATAAACTGTGGGGGTGTCTTGTTTTTTCAACTTCTGTTTTTTATTGTCAAACCTGTCAGTTGAAGGGGCGTGGTTAAGTATGTTAACCACACCCAATGCAAACAAATCGATTTATTTGTTCTGAAACAGGGATTAAAATTGTTACAGTGTTGCTCTTTGTTCTTGGTGCGGTTCGTTTTTACACGGTAAAGTTTTTAAACGGACCAAAATAGCTAAAACAAGTCACATGTGAGTAAACTCTCCTCACATTAATCAGAGTTTTAGTGTTTATTTTGCAGAGTCCCGCTCCGCTGTCTTGAGTCCTTATGTTAATTTATGAGCAATAAGACATTATAGGCTTAGCGAAAATCTGTGCTTTAATTTTGAATGGAGACGCCCTAAATATACAGCAGAGGTAAGACTTTCTCAGACATGGCAGTTGGCTTATGCATTGTAGGCTTTACATTATAGAGAGTAATAACAGATAAACAAAAACTGCTGTTTGGTCAATTTTCCTAACTGATAAACAGCAATGGGTAATATTTCAGCATGCTTTAACTTGTATTTTGCATGAAACACACAATTACCGGTAGTAATGACATCCCGCCCTACTTATCATTCTCTCTTCATATAGCCGTATATATGCCCATTACATATCCATAATACACTGTGATATAGCCTGGCTCGGATCGAATTGCTTTCTCACTACAATCGACCCACTCCAGAGTTCATTTCAATCAAGCCGAGACCACCTCATTCAGGCGATCTCAGAGCGATTGTTTTGGTGAGGATCCGAGCACGATTGCTGGATTCACATATGCCAAACGAGCCGCGCTAACTGGGCAAATGAGACAGGTTCCGAAACAAAAGTCTAGGTGTGAAAGCACCCTCAGATTACTAGGGCAGAAACATTTTTTTTTTTAATGACATGCACAGATGAATAGCTCACCACAAAACTAGCAATGAGAGGTAACAAAATCAACTTGGTTAGTTTTAATTTCATGTGTACCTTAAGAGTGCATTTTGATGCACAGCTATTGTTTACAACTCTTTTAGTTAAAATTCTGCATTCTTGCGGCTGTACCTCAGGAGCCGAGGAACCCGACCAGATATTTTGTGTCGTGGGAATAAATTTCCAAATAAAACGTGGTAGTGGTCTGTAACTCTGGTGTAATTTGAACGGGGCCGGGCGGTCTAACAATATAGCGCTCCCATGTCTCGACATTATTTTGGAACAGCATTTCCTTTTTCTTATTGAGCAGCGGTACAGCCAGTACTCACGACTGTTACACAGGCTGAATGCATGATCAGTGCTTTCTGCAAGTGCTTTTTTCTCTTTAGCACAGTCTGTGTGCGCATCATCTGCAAAACACTCCTCAGAGTGTTTACCAACATGAGAGAGCTAAGGGAAGATGTGCTGTCTTTTTAGCTTGCATTAGAAAATGGCCAGTTCACTTTTAGGAAACCCACATCAGGCAAGTTTGATGTATATGGGAGTCTTTTTAATGCATCATAGATGCAGATGAAAAAAATATCTTTTGCAATATTGCCTTTTGATGTGATAATACCTCAAATGTTTACTCTTAAGCAGACTGGAACCTCAGGTTTAAGGCGGCAACATGGACGGCACTTATGTTTCATCAAAAGTCGCAAATGAAACTGACATGTAGCCTACAATCCTTGCACAACCTACAGTTTTATCTGTTATATCTCTATTTTGGTAGTACCCAGTTTAAACGGGAATGGTTGGGTAGGGTAGAAAATTCTAAAAAAAAACAAAACAAAGACTGAATAGACGGCAAGAGGTCAGGTGTGGAATAAAACCTGGCGGGAGCGGGACTAAAAATTTGTACGTGCGTGCAGACCTCTACTTGGAGTCATGGGACATGGGAAAAAGGTGCATATATTAAATGATAGAACGGCTTGCCATATTGCCAATGTTTTCAACTGCCTGTATATTACTGACAGAGCGGTAATGCCAGTAGAGGAAAACCAGCGCCCGCACTATTTGATTGGCCGATTCTGCTTGAATCAGGTTGACATGACGTCATCGCGAATATAGCGGTGTAGCGGAGTGCGCGCGACCATACTGTAATTGACCAGCGCTCGGTCTGACGCGTTTCTGCTCCATCCTCAAACACTGCAGTCATGGTAAGCCCATCATCTCAGCCGCACACATCTCTCATTTTCACTATAGAGCAGGCAGCGTCCATTAGTCATAAAGTCGGCACATTTATCAGTCATGACGTTAATACCTCAATCATCTAATAAAAAGGCGTTCAACCTCCGGCTCGCTAATATATGTCTTACATTTGTGTCTGAAGTGTATTATTATTAATATTATTATTCTGAGAGAGATTCTCAGCATATTTATTGAAAGATCAAACAAATTCTTCTGTTTCTATTCCATTTTTTCCTATGCCCTCCTCATCCTGACATGGGCAGTCTGACTTCACGGAGGACCAGATTTGTGGTGAGTTTCAAATGTTGGCTGTAATATTATAATGATGTATATTCGTCGAGGTTATAGATTTGCGTTTGTATTGCAGATGAATACAAATAAACGCAGGCCTGCACATCACTTTACACTGGATGACAGATGTGCTTTCAGATTAGCATTCACATGATGTGGTGTACAAACCAGTGGATAATGTGAAGCAGTCAGACCATTTTGACATTAGCATTTTTAATGTACATACTTCTGTTGTTAATGTTGGAGTCAAACAGTTTTACCGATGCGTCGCGTTTGAAGGACCGGAAGCTGCTCTGGAATGTGTAGCTGGAAACGCTAAAAGCATTCATGGGGACAGGAAAATGGATGGGAATCAAGCAGATAATTATGAAGTGATCTATTTAAATTAGTTTTAAAGTTAATTTAATGTAGTTGAAAGATGATGTGATGTTTTTGTTGTGGTCGTATTAGCAGGACAGAGAGCCAGGTTTGTGTTCACAGGGCAGTTCTAGGGCAGTGCGGATTTGATTCATCTCAGTGACTCAAATCTTTTGAATCATTCATTAAATAGATTTACTCACTGACCCGTTTGCAGGTTACATTGTCACACCCATAGACGTGTTAAAAGGGATAATTCATTAATAATTTGTTGGGGGTCTAATTTGATACCGAAGTTCCCCCCAATTGTAAAATTTAAATGTAACCTCACTATAAAAAATATGTATTTATTAACAGAACAACAGTGGTACTGGTATCTCGTAACAACAAGTACAGCAGTCTTTGTTAGACATTCTAACAAATGCATACAAATGCTTCAAAACAAAGACAAAATTAAAGGAGATTATAAAACAAATTTAGAAAGACGTAATCACTGAGTACCCTCAAGAAAATTCCAGAAGGAGCGTATGCGAACCAAATGCGTAACCTTTAAAATGTAAAGTTAAAGGAATGTCTTACAAAAAGGTAGTTTGATAAAGACTTCCTTTTACTGAGGGCTTATTTATGCACAATCACTTATGACCGCATCTGAACACATTTTTGCATGTATAATATTGCCAATTATGTTTTTTTTTTACCTTCTCTGAGTGTGCAAACAGAACAGCACATGTTCTACTTTGCACTTAAAAAACTGTAATAATAAATAAGTAAATATATAAAATACAATTAATAATAAAAACAACATTAAATCAAGCGTATCTTATGGTGCAAAAGTAAACTTACATGATTTTACTTTGACAAGGAATGAATGCAGACTTTTGGAAGGCATATGACACAATAACCATTTTATCTCGATCATTGTTTTTTCATAAACATCATGGAGGCCAAAATCAAAACAAAATGTTTTATTAATTGCACATCCATGGTTACTATTTTAGTGGACATGTAGGAAACTTGACTTCAAGTGATTGACACTTTTCTTTGAAATATAGCTGCTTATATCCATGTCTTGCACAGTAGGCCTGACAGGAACATTTCGACAAGCAGTGTTTTATTTTGGAGGCGATTAAATTATTGGTGGGGACATTTTAATAATCTGTGGATATTACGTTCATGAAGATTCCATCCAAAATTGAAAATGTTCTTTAACGTTGGACTTTAGAAAAAAATGATTTGAAGGTCTGAGGGTTAGTAAATTAACAGCATATTCACACAGTATCTTTAATTTGATCTGCGATCGGTTTGAAAGTTGATGGTTGCAAGGAATTGAATTATTGATTCAAAATATTTACAGTAACAATTGAAGTTGCGACAGATTTTTTCTACTGTATTGTGACAATCAAATGTAACCTTCCAAATATTATCGTTCCATGCATAATATTTTTAATTAAAAATTGGCATATAGGTGTTGGTGGAGGATGAACAGGAGCCTGGAGAGACTGAATAGACTAACATTTAATTTCACGGCAACTTTAAAATTGTTGCTTGAAAGTCTTATAAAGCTGTATTAACATTTATCTTCATAAGACTACAATAAATATGCAGAAAGGCAGTTTAAGGATTATAACCTTTTCTTATAAATAGGAATAAATATGTTTTTATCAGTTTGTCCATTATAAACTACTATATATTAACACTTTAATTGTGTGCATTTTCCAGCAATTTCTAATTGTGTTTCCTTAGACTATGATGAACCGCTCTCTGTTGTTTATTTAGTAGGAATCGCACACAAGACAGAACAATACTCAGTGTGTCATTTGGGACACAAATGGCTGTTGATGTAGTGCTGTGTTCTCTCCTTTGTCCATATATGGTTAATCACAGTGTGTGTGTGTGTGTATATGTGTGTGTGAAGTTTGACTCAGGGCGGCCCCGGGAAGAGCTGCATTCCTCTAAGCTGCTCTGCCAAATGCTGTGATAGTGATCTCAAAGCCTCTAGCAAGAACTACAAGCCTAATGATTTTACATCAAACTGTGCTTGTTGCTTTAGAATCAATATTGCTTTCTTTTTTTTCAGTCCACATAACTATCATTTTCTGCATCACATGCCTTTCATTCTCTTTCTCTCCCCATCAGAATTTAAGGAGGCCTTCCTCCTGTTTGACCGAACAGGAGATGGGAAGATCATGTACAATCAGTGTGGGGATGTGATGCGAGCTCTCGGCCAGAACCCTGTCAATGCTGAGGTCCTTAAAGTCCTGGGCAACCCCAGTAATGAAGGTCAGGCTCGTCTTGTGCTTCCCAGCTCTGTGTTATTTGTAAAAAACACTCATTTTTTGACGAATGCACTATGAATTCTGTTTTACTATTCTGGACTTTGTTTTAATGCTTTGCACTTGATTTGGTAACTTTTGTTTTTGTTTTGATGGTCCCCTTTAGACATTTTGTTGGCTATAAGTAAATATTTACATTTACATTTAGTCATTTAGCAGACACTTTTATCCTAAGCGACTTACAAATGAGGACAAGGAAGCAATTTACACAACTATAAGAGCAACAATGAATAAGTGCTGTAGGCAAGTTTCAGGTATGTAAAGTGTAAGACGCAGAACATTAGTAATTTTTTTTTTCTCTAATACAGTTAGCGGTGGAGCCAGAGAGGCAATTGCAGATTAGAAAGGAAAGTGGAGACTAAATAGTTGAGTTTTTAGACTTTTCTTGAAGACAGCGAGTGACTCTGCCGTTCTGATGCAGTTAGGGAGATCATTCCATCAACTGGGCAGATTGAATGCGAGAGTTCGGGAAAGAGATTTCTTCCCTCTGTGGGATGGAACCACGAGGCGATGTTCATTCACAGAAAAGGCGTACCAAACCAAACTGTACCGTACCACTTTTTCGGGACCCTTTCGAAAGGGTCCCAAACACAAGAAAGGGTACCAAAAGGCAGAGCTAGACATGCAGCTGAACACTATTGGTTTACAGAAGAAATACGTCATTCACTTACAACAAGCCAGTATGTAAACAAAGGACCCGCCATGTTTAAAATACACAACGAGAGATTACAGCGGAATTATATATTCATATATCATCGTCCTGATGAACAGTCACACAGCCATGGAGTAGAGCAGAATCTACCCTGTGCCTAGCAGTTGTTTTTACGAGTCAGTCTGACGCGCGATCGGTTTCGCTGTCTTCCTTGTGCTCGCCACGCGTCTAACGTTGTATCTGAAATAACAAACTTCTTGTGCTGATAATAATAACGCGCGCTTGATTATTGACGTGCTTTGGAAACCCGATCCCGTTAGAAGCTGACAAACGCGAGAATGACACATTCAGAAAGAAAAGGACAAACACGAGAGTGGAAAAAAGCTGGGGAAAAAAAAGAGCACGTTATTTCGTCAGCAAACGTGAACAAACTGCCTTGTTTTAATTATTATCATCACCTTTTGGACTAATATGAACTGGGAATGATGGAATTACTCTCTAACAGAGGCAACAAGACATGTGCTGCTAAAAATTACAGACACAGATGAGAGGTTTTCACTGACTGTAGGCTATACTTAGTGTTGTTTTGAACCTAATTAAGAACGAAATGTATGATGTGTGTAGTTTTTCTGTAGTTGGTAACATATCGGAGACTGTAAGGGGCTGTATGTGTTCATATATGTTCATTTATTTATTTATTTTATTTAATTACAGACGTTACAGTAGGCTATTTTGCACTGTCATTGATCTGCAGTTATAATCAACTCCTGTTTATAGAAAAGTTAGTAAACATTTATACAGAAATATTTATGTGTATAAAGCATCTGTTTTGTTAGAAGTGCTTTTAATGTTTTTTGAACGACCTGTGCAGCTTTACTGTAGACATTTCCTCTAGCGAGAATGATGTGACTGAAACTTTCTGTCTTACACCACGCCCACCAAAAGGGTACCCTTTATAGTGGATACGCTAGCCTGATAAAGGTGACCCGTACTGACCCGAACCGTACCGTACTGTACCAGTCAGTGGAAACGAGCCGTTAGGTTCATTAAAGACCACTCGTGCTGCTGCATTCTGAAGCAGCTGAAGATGTTTGATAGAGTTAGCTGGAAGCCCGGCTAGTAGAGAGTTGCAATAGTCCAGTCTATGCAACTATATGTCATCTAGCAGTCAGTACACTCCTAAAAATAAAGATGCATATAAAATAAAGATGGGTTTTCACAGTGGTTCTCAAACTCGGTCCTGGAGGTCCTGTGTCCTGCAGATGTGTCCAACTTGCCTTAACACACTTGCAAGGATGTTTAGAAAGCCCTGTAAAAGCCTGTAAAAAATAAGTAAATTTTCAGTAAATTAAAGTTTCTTTATTTTAAAGACTGTGGAGTATTAATAGACTGTCTGCTTCATATTTGCCAAAATATATATTTTTTTGATTCTCCACTTTTTATTGAATAACCACTCTACTGACTCTAACTTTGCAAGTATGTCTGGTTACCTTGAGCCTAGCAATCTATCAATGCTGTATTATTGTTTTATTGACATTTATTTTTTAATGTTACTTGTAGTCAGCTGAATGTTTAAAGAGGACCACCAAAATAAAGTATCTAAAAGCTAGTGTAATTAAAATCTTCAAAATGAGATTTTTTAAAAAAATTTCAACTTATAAAATGGCATATTAATAATCTAATTATGTATTATTTTTTTCTAAGTCTCATTTTATTTAAGTTAAAATTAAAACACGGAAGAGAATTTGTGATTGATTCTTTTTTGCTGTAATTTGCTTTATTATTATTATTTTGGGAAGTTATTATTCATTTTAAACCAAACTTGATACTTTAAAGACACTTCTGTCTTATGACAATAGTATTTCTTTCCCTCTGATAAAATGTTTGTTAAACTAAAAACAATGTTTAAAAGCCCTTCCTTGTTTATTCAATGGCATATTTCCCTCAAAAATGAAAAGTCTGTCTTCATTCACTCACCCTCATGTTGTTCTAGACCCATATGACCCTTTCAATTGCCCTGATCAATAAGCTGTTCTCCTTTCCTTCATTCTGACTGATAAAAGCAATGCTTCTTCTTTAATCAGTTTAAATGTACTCGGGTCCACTTCAGATATTCCCACTGATTTAATCTACCTGTGTCTTTATCTTTTACACTTATAATTAAATTATAAAGAGATCTAGATTAAAACTGGATTAAGTTGAGAATTAAATAAGTGATCGTTGTGTGCGTTTTTACTCCTTAGATATGAACATGAAGATGCTGGACTTTGAGCAGTTTCTGCCAATGCTGCAGGCCATCGCTAAGAACAAGGATCAGGGCTCCTTTGAGGACTTTGTGGAGGGACTGCGGGTCTTTGACAAAGAGGGAAATGGGACGGTGATGGGTGCTGAGTTGCGACATGTCCTCACTACACTAGGTAAAAAGTCACAGCCTGTTTTAAAATACAGTACAATATTTCTTTGATTACCCCCAAAGTTTCTTCCTCTTAGGAAGCATCTAAGATGTTTTTACTTTTTCTCTCTGAGAGCTCTATTATTTTTAAAGTGTCTGTTGATGTTTGTTTTAAAAATAAAATGAAGTACAAGGGAAGGTTTGAGAAGAACCGTGTGCAGAGATGTATAGTAACGAAGTAGAACTACTTCACTACTGTACTTAAGTACTAAAAGGCAGTATCTGTACTTTACTGGAGTATTATTTTTTTGTCCTACTTCCACTTTTACTTAAGTACATATTTTCCATGAGTTTAATACTTTTACTCCGATAGATTTTTTATGTGCTGCATCGTTACTCGTTACTAGGGGTGTCAAAATGATTGATATCAGTTCATTAATAGACCGTAACCGGTTATTACGTGATGACGTCATTTATCTCCTATGCGCGATGTCGCAATACTATGGCGAAGGACGGAAGCGCGAGGACGAGGCGGCACAGCATATCAGCCGCTAGTTTACTAATAGGGAGAAATGTTGTAAAACTTCACCTCTGCCTATCTCTCGCTCTTTCACTTTGGACATTTGACCCGCTGGCCAGTTTGTAAGGTAACTTTTCCCCTCTTCCTAGCTGTTAAAGCTGTGGATCCAGACATGAGCATGCCTAATGTGCAAGTTTTCTCCACTGTGTCTTATTACCTGTGAAAAATCACGTATTTTCCCCGCAATGGGTGAACAGCGCTTATATTTCTAAAGCCCTTTCCGTTAAGGAAAATAACCAATCATAGCCGTGTAAGACCCGCCTGTCAGCACTCAAAAAGCAGGCGGGATAATATTGACATGAGTTTATTAGCTGTAAATGCTCGTGCTGTCTTCTGTGCATGAGTTTTGTTTGATACATCCAGAAAGAGTGTTTTCTTTGAGCAGGTCAAATTGAGGGCACAGTTCGTATATCTGACTGCTGTATTAAAGGACAAAATTGTATTACAAAAAACCCTTTAACTGTCACACCAAGACAAAAGCAATAGAATTTTTTTGATTGCATTTCTTAACTCCTAATGTCGCTAGTTAACACAATAAGTGCATTTTTATTCAACACATCACATTATTTCTAAAATATCAGCCTCTACCAAATGGTTGAAATGTTGGTTTATGGTAAATGTACCAGAATTAATAAATATACTACAGAAAATATGAACTGTAAGACCAATTTAATTAAAAACATAATAAAAATAAATAAAAATTCATACTAAATCATAGCCATAAGCCATACAATATTTCAGATTTTCATTTAACACAGTAAAATGCAATTCCTGTTTTTTTTAAATAAAATCTAAATCAAGTGAATTAGTGAAGCAGGATTTAGTTTGCTTGTTTAGTTTAGTTTCACGAGTGCTTCCAGAAGACAGAACTCCTGTTTATTGTGGTATTAACCAATCAAACTTCAAAACTCCCAAAGTGTGAGTGTGTCTTTGTGTGTGTGTGAGTGAGAGTAAATAATGTGTGCGTAAGAGAGAACAAAAGTGTGCGGGTGTGTGTAAGAGAGAGAGAGTGTAAAAACAATTGCAACCTATGTAATGTCCCCACAATTCACAAAAATGTGTGTGTGAGAGAGAGATAGAGAGAGAACTGTGTGTGTGAGAGTGTATGAATGTGTGAGAGTGGGGAGAGAGTGTACATTTAGGTGTGTGTGTGTGTGTGTGTGTGAGAGAGAGAGAGAGAGAGAATGTATGTGAGTGAACATGCTGAATAATCTCATCAGTGAAGGCATTTTCTGGTAAAAGGGCCTGACGATGTGAGTTCCTGTACCATAGAAACTATTTACAGAGGAAAACAGTATCATAAACCATGTTTCTTTTCGTTCTGCTAAATCAATTACCCCAAAAAAGATATTTAAAATAAACAAAATAATTAGTGTAATAATAACTACATTACACAATACTTGTACTTTTACTTTCAGTACTTGAGTAGTAAATTTTGAAATAAACTACTTGCAATACTTAAGTACAAAAAATGTTGAATACTTTTGTACTTCCACTTAAGTATGGTGCTTAAAGAGCACTTCTACTTCTACTCAAGTCAATTTTTGATAAAGCACTTGTACTTTTACTTAAGTATGGGTCTCTAGTACTTTATACATCTCTGCGTGTGTGTAGTTCAAAGATAGGTCAAGTAGGCATGCAATAAATAAGTCGTATTGTATTGTATTATTTTGAATTTTGCCTGTATTTAATTTAGCTGAAGGAGTAAAATTAAATCGCCATTGTAGTAGGATTTTATTGTGTTGTTGGAATTATGTTACATATACTCTTGTGAGAATAAATTTTTTAAATAGAGTACTATTGACAGAAATAATACTAATAATATCTAAAATCAGTTAGCACTTAAAATGCAAGTAAAGTTTTATAATATAATAGTTTACATATATATTAATATATTTATCATAAGTTTGTATATTGCCATTGAAATGTAAACGCAAACTAAATTATACTTAAAGGTGCCATATAATGAAGTCTGGAAATACACTGACATAGTTGAATAATAAGAGTTTAGTACATGGAAATGACATACCTGAGCCTTAAACCCTACTGTAATCTCATGTACTTCCTGTTATTGTAAAATCTCTGTGAAAAACAAGCCAATCTGAATGAAACACAGGCTTTTATATTTCACATGAGATCATTAATATGTACACCCCAGGCTGCGTTTGATTGACCACAACATTTGCGTAGTGAGATATGATTATCTGTTTATTATTTTTAAACTTATCTTAGCTTTTACAAAAAAATATTTTTTAGAAACTATGAATGCGGGACTCTTATTTTAGAAATGAGAGAGTCTTTAGAGAAAGCCATTCTGCGAGCGTAAAACAAGCAGCCAATCACAAAAACGCGAAATGTGTTCACAGCATGTCAGAATCTGAAACGTGTATATTGTGAAATTTGCCACATGTGTTTGTAATGAGGCAACACTACAGATATATGTATGTTTGTAACAAGGCAACAAACACATATAAACTGCTGAGTATAAGTGTTTAATGCATGTTTATGCGTTGTGTCATATCACTTAGCTCTTTCTGTGTTTTTTTTCTGGAGTCAAAGATCAGCAATAAACTACAAAAAGTCATCTGTTTATGCAAAGGTTGACATTAACACTTGCCAATATTTTATATGCTTTAAAGATTCAAAATATAACACAAGATGAATTTCTTTCAGCTTTTTTTATTGAGTAAACCATCATTTAGCATATCCACAGCACAACTCGGTAGCAAACAAAGTTTTCTCTGGTGGCTTAAAGATACCTCGCTCCTTCTCCTTCTAGCTAAAATAAATCTCTCTACCTCTTCCGCTGAAAAGATGAATAAGACAATATTTTTTAAAAACTGAGGTATGATTACTTTGCATGTGTGTATTTCAGAGCTGTGTGTGAGCTTTAGACATTAATATTCATTCTGGTTCATATGGTCAAATTTGAGTTTTTCTTTCTGGAAGTAATTTGGGTGGGTATAAATAAGCATATAAGCCATTGCTGGAGAATTTTCAAACTAAGCAATCAATGAACTTGCCTCATACATGCACTCTACTTCATTTATATTAAAAATATCATAAATAAAATCGATTTATTTTAATGCAGGTGAGAAGATGACAGAGGAAGAGGTGGAGACGCTCTTAGCAGGACACGAGGACGCTAACGGTTGCATCAATTATGAAGGTACAATAACACACAAGGTCTTTTTCTTCACTGAAGATCAAGACCACAGTTGTAGTGTCTGCGTTTAATCCATATGCCTTTCCTTCCGACAGCATTTGTGCGCCACATTATGGCTGGTTGAGGAGAGGGTACGAATAGTCCTCAGTTTGTTTTTATACATTCTTCTCTCCTGCAGCTCCCTCTGCGTCCCCTGGCTGTAGCCTAGCATGTAGCATTTCTGCATGTGCCTAGGTGTCTCCTGACTACTATTGCCTTTATTGAGGCTGTGCCGGCACTAACACTAGTGTAAAGCTCAGTCATGCCCAAACCAGTAACACCCCTTGAACTTTAATCAGTGAAGCTAATTACTTCTAGCATATTTAAAGTCTAAAATGGAACTAGGAAAGTGGATTCAGATGGTCCTTTCTAGAAACTCTTACAATACGCTCTTCTGTTACTTTAGTAGGCTTTGTAGGGAGGTGTATTGTTGATTCTAGTTTGCAGTCCTGTCACATTGCTGTTCCTGCTTTGTCTCTTTTCTGTACTTGTGTATTTAACTGTTCTCTCTACATGCCTTTATAAGGTATGCTAACTCATTTCTTTTAGGCCTGGACAATGTCTCTTCCTCCCCTTTCAAATCATCCAGGGGCTTTTGCATTACACCTCCTTTTAATGCAGGGAAATGTAGTTTGTCTGAACTACACCTACAGTCTATTTTTGCGCGTGATCTGATCTGTGACTGTTTATAAGTTTAAGTATGTTGATATTCATGGCTACATTTAGTCACCTTGGGATTATGAGGTTCTATCTTACTTTTTTTTATTTTGTCAACTTTGACGTTACACATTCCCACTCTGGTAAATTTTATTTACATTATATATTTGTTTTTGATAAGTTGTGAATAGTTTTGAGATTCTTATATAGAAAGCAAAAAAGGTACTTTCTGTAAAGTCAAACTGTTAACTTGGTTGCGTTTTGGTCACATATGCACTGAGATTTTATCTATGCAACCTCAAGATATATTTGGGAGCATTTGTACGTGTGAATAATTGTTGCCGTGCGACCAGTTTTTAATGCAAAATGTTCACCGGATGAGCAGACTTAGGAGACAATCACGCAGAATGCATCTTTGCACCTAAAAATGTGAAATGCAGCACTCAGGAATAGTTTAAAACAGTCATCCCGTCAACGTTCAACAGTAAACAAATCCTGCAGTGCAGTGCTTCAAGCTCTTCTGATTGGCGCACTGTTCTAGAACTGAACGCGAATGGATTGGTTAATATCAGCTGTCAATTATTCAGTCAATGCTTTCTGTCTTCAGGTGACGGGGGTACAGCCACGAAAATGTAATGCATTGTAGATGAGGGGAAAAAAAGCACAGACAGATTTTGTTTTAAAAACTACTTAAAGTTACAAATAATGACACAGCTGATTAATGATACACTCTTCGAAAAGTGAATAAGACTCTTAAAGCCATTCACTTTAAAGTCTGTGTGATGGAGTTTTTAACAGTGTCACTGAATCTACAAATTTTGAGTGCGAGAGGTTCTATATAATCCTTCATTTAAAGGCCAGGATGATTTCAAATGCAATAAATCTGTTAATATAAAACTTGTAGTAACAGTGCACATAAATCTTGGTGGGTGTGACTAAATTTGGCTGGTGCGACCACATTTTTAAAGTTAGGAGCACCAGTGCTACTAAGCAAAAAAGTTGATTTTGAGCCCTGATGAGTGATGTTCGGTTAAGTTTATTGAATAAAGGTATTAAAAATGAAAAAAAAATAAATAAAAATAAAAAAATTTCACACAAGGTGCACTAAAATATGCATCACATATGCAAATATAGTTTTAATAAAAATAATAGTGTGAATTGCTTTTTTTTCATATATTTCCCAAAATTATGTTTATGGAGCAAGGAATTTTTCACAGTATTTACTATAATATTTTTTCTTCTGGAGAAAGTCTTATTTGTTTTATTTCAGCTATAATAAAAGCCAAAAAAAAAAAAAAAAACTTGGAGAAAATATTGATTTTAAGGTCAATATTATTAGCACTCTTATGCAATTTTTTTATCGTCTTGTCTACAGAACAAACCATCTTTATACAATGACTTGCTTAATTACACTAACCTGCCTAATTAATCTAGTTAAACCTTTAGATTGCACTTTAAGCTGAATACTAGTAATAGTATCTTGAAAAATATCAAGTAAAATATAACATGCTGTCATCATTTGTTTTGAATCAGTAATGCAATACCTAGTTCCCCTTCGGTTGGGGAACTTCAGTGCCATGAATGGGAGGATTCGGATCAGAAGCCGCTTATCTGGAGAGTATTGAACGGGCCAATGAATGAAATTAATTGGCAGCGTAAGCTTGCGCAGGTGTGCGACATCTGCAATTATCTCAGCATATAAGCACACCTGAAGCCAGCAGACGCCATCCTTTTCGCTTCAGATCCTTTCTGAGTGAGTCGATGAGGGTTCCTCTTGCTGTTCAGCACTTCAGAGCGAACGAGTGTGTCTCCCGGTCCAGAGTGGGTCTTCGCGGTGGCAGACGGTCGAGCTGGGTTACTCCCTTGCCTGCGGTTCTTTGGGTCCGGTCCTCCAGAGCGGTGCGTATAGTTGCAACTTTCCTAAAAGAGCAACACAGTCGTGCAGCACGTCCTTTTCAGGATGGCGCTCCGACTGTGCGTTTCTGGATGCGGGGGTTTCCTGGCTCCGGATGATGGACACGATCACTGCATTGCATGTTTGGGGGTCCAGCATGTTAATGCGGTGCTCGCGGGCGGTTCATGTCGTCATTGCGATGCCATGACCGTTGCACAGCTAAGATCGCGGCTAACTTTCGCAAGAGAGCGAGCCACCCCAGTTGCCTCCTGTTCTAAAAAAGCAGCGGGCGCTCGGGCAGATCTGAGGGTTTCAGCGGGAGCTAATCCGCCGCCCACGGGCTCGCGGACCTCTCGCTCCTCACGGCGCTCCATCCAAGCTTCGGGTGGTGAGAGTGATCCGTCTAACCAGATGGTAGCTCTCACACTCGCTGACACCGGAGATCAGATGTCCTCCGCGGCATCGGAGGGTGGGCTTTCACTGTCCGACGAAGATCCGGACCCGCTCGCCCCCTCCGGGCAGGTGAGCGCTGTCAAATCGGATCCTGAAGCGGACATGTTAGCCGTGCTTTCCCGGGCTGCTTCGGCCGTGGGGTTGGAGATGGTTTATCCCCCAGCTCCGCGGCCGGACCGACTAGATGGGTGCTACGTAGAGGACCAGAAGGCGAAGCCTTCGAAGCCTCTCGTCCCCTTCTTCCCGGAAGTGCACAGTAGGCTCACGCAGTCTTGGAGGGCACCTTTCTCTGCCCGTGCTGCGAGTGCCTCCGCCCTCACCGCCCTTGACGGCGGAGCTGCCAGGGGGTATGAGGCGATCCCGTCAGTGGAGCGCGCTATCGCGGTCAATCTTTGTCCGCGCGGCGCCTCTACGTGGCGGGGTTTGCCCCGCCTCCCGTCCAAAGCCTGTAGGTTGTCTGCCTCCCTCGGAGCCAGAGCTTATAAGGCTGCGGGCCAGGCTGCTTCTGCTTTGCACGCGATGGCCACCTACCAGCGCTACCAAGCGCAGGCGCTGGCCGAGCTGCACGAGGGCGGGTCCAACCCAAGCTTATTACATGAGCTGCGCACCGCGACCGACTATGCTCTTCGGACTACTAAGTCCGCCGCGTGTGCGCTGGGGAGGACGATGTCCACACTTGTGGTTCAGGAACGCCACCTCTGGCTAAACCTGGCCGATATGCGCGACGTTGACAAAGTTCGCTTTCTTGACTCGCCCATATCCCAGGCTGGCCTGTTCGGCGACACCGTCGGTGAATTCACCCAGGAATTCAAGGCGGTGAAAGAGCAGTCGGATGCGATGGGCAATGTCATCTATCGGCGTGGCCGTAAGCCCGCTCCGCCCGCCGAGCCATCCACCTCCGCTGTTCCTCGCCGAGGGCGCCCGCCAACGAGTGCTGCCCCGCCCCCGCCTGCGCCTCCGGCCAAGCGGGCGCGGCGTTCACCTCGAAAGCAGGCAGCCCCTCCTGCCCAGGGCGCCGTTAAGTCCGGTAAACGGACCGCGAAGCGTCCCTGAGACAGGCCATCCGGAGAAGAGGAAACTTGCTCTTTCCCCACTGGAGGGCGGGGCCCCGATAACAACGGTACTTTTCAGTGCCACCAAAACATCAGTAAAAGAGCACTTTTCCCCTTCCCCGGATGTGACTGCACGAGTTCTGCCAGTCCGGGACGCGCTGCCTTCCGGCTCGCAGACTCTACGTGCTTCGCCAGTGGCTTACGAGCGCTGGGGGGACGGTCTCCCTTCCCTCAGCCCTCCAGCCCCCTCTCCGGAGTCAGGGTGCGGAGCCAGAACGAATCGCTCTCCTCCAGCTTTTCCGCGGGACCCTCGTGCTTCCCGGATCAGCACACCCACTCCGCGCTGCCCCACCGCTGGTACGTCAGCGATTGTAGCGATGACTCCATTAGCGAGGGCTCTGCCTGCCTGGTTAGCGCGGGCCAGCCCCTCGCGGTGGCTCATACGCACAATCAGACTCGGTTACGCGATTCAGTTCGCGAAACGGCCCCCCAAGTTTACGGGCGTGTATTTCTCCAGGGTCAACCCCCTGTCCGCCCCTGTCTTGCGAGAGGAGATTGCTGCCCTCCTGGCGAAGGGTGCAATCGAGCCGGTTCCTCCAGCCGAGATGGAGAGTGGGTTTTACAGCCCATACTTCATCGTACCCAAAAAGAGCGGTGGGTCACGGCCAATCCTAGATCTGCGCGTTTTGAACCGCTGTCTGCACAAGCTGCCGTTCAGAATGCTCACGCAGAGGCGCATTCTCCAATGCGTTCGTCCTCGGGATTGGTTTGCAGCCATAGACCTGAAGGACGCGTATTTCCATGTCTCCATTCTTCCACGCCACCGCCAATTTCTGCGGTTTGCGTTCGAGGGTCGAGCGTGGCAGTACAAGGTCCTCCCCTTCGGGCTCTCTCTGTCTCCGCGGGTCTTCACCAAACTCGCGGAGGGTGCCCTAGCGCCCCTTCGGCTCGCGGGCATTCGCATACTCAGTTATCTCGACGACTGGCTGATTTTAGTCCACTCGCGGGAGCAATTGATTATGCACAGGGACGAGGTGCTTCGGCATCTCCGCCTACTGGGGCTTCAGGTCAACCGAGAAAAGAGCAAACTCGCCCCCGTGCAGAGGATTTCTTTTCTCGGGATGGAGCTGGACTCGATCACCATGGTAGCGCACCTCTCCGAGGAACGCGCTCGCCTGTTGCTGAACTGTCTGAGGGAGCTCGACAGCAAACTAGTGGTCCCACTGAAGTTCTTTCAGAGGCTCCTGGGGCATATGGCATCCGCAGCCGCCGTCACGCCGCTCGGGTTGCTCCATATGAGACCACTTCAGCACTGGCTTCACGATCGGGTCCCCAGACGCGCATGGCACGCGGGCACACACCGGGTCTCGGTTACTGCGCTGTGTCGCCGCGCCCTCAGCCCTTGGAACGACCCCTCGTTCCTACAGGCCGGTGTGCCTCTAGGACAGGCGTCCAGCCATGTTGTTGTTTCAACAGACGCTTCCAACACGGGTTGGGGGGCCGTGTGTCGCGGGCATGCGGCTGCGGGCCTCTGGAAGGGTGCCCAGCTGCATTGGCATATCAATTGCCTAGAGCTGTTGGCAGTGTTCCTCGCTCTCCACCGCTTTTTACCGGTGCTGGAGCGGCAACACGTGCTAGTCAGGACGGACAGTACGGCGGCGGCGGCGTATATCAACCGCATGGGGGGTATGCGCTCTCGCCGCATGTCTCAGCTCGCCCGCCGTCTGCTCCTCTGGAGTCACCCGCGGCTGAAATCGCTGCGCGCCATTCACGTCCCAGGCACGCTCAATCGTGCAGCCGATGCGCTCTCACGACAGCTGTTACGCCCTGGAGAATGGAGACTCCACCCCGAGTCTGTTCAGCTGATATGGGCGCGATTCGGGGAGGCCCAGATCGATCTGTTTGCTTCCCCCGAGAACGCTCACTGCCAGTTGTTTTTTTCCCTGACCGAGGGCTCTCTCGGCACGGATGCACTGGCCCACAGCTGGCCTCGGGGCATGCGCAAGTATGCGTTTCCCCCAGTGAGCCTGCTCGCGCAGTTTCTGTGCAAGGTCAGGGAGGACGAGGAACAGGTTCTGCTAGTTGCGCCCCTTTGGCCCAACCGGACCTGGATATCAGAGCTCTCACTCCTCGCGACGGCCCTCCCCTGGCGGATCCCTTTGAGAGAGGACCTACTCTCTCAGGGACAGGGCACCATCTGGCACCCTCGCCCCGATCTTTGGAACCTCCACGTGTGGTCCCTAGACGCGAGGAAGACTTAGGTAACCTACCGACTGCGGTGGTTAATACCATCACTCAGGCTAGAGCCCCCTCCACGAGGCGCGCCTACGCCCTGAAGTGGAGTCTATTCACTGAATGGTGCGTCTCTCGCAGAGAAGACCCCCGAAATTGCCAGATTAGTGTTGTGCTCTCTTTCCTTCAAGAGAAGTTGGACAGCAGGCTGTCGCCCTCCACTCTCAAGGTTTACGTGGCCGCCATCTCCGCTTATCATAGCGCGGTAGCTGGCGGCACCGTGGGAAAGCATAACCTGGTCATCCAGTTCCTTAGGGGTGCTAGGCGAATTAATCCATCTCGCCCCCCTCTCATGCCCTCTTGGGATCTCGCCCTCGTTCTCACGAGTCTGCGATCCGATCCCTTTGAGCCACTCGAATCAGTATCTCTAAGATTTCTGTCCCTGAAGACAGCTCTGCTGGTTGCGTTGGCCTCCATCAAGAGGGTCGGGGACCTGGAGGCATTTTCGGTCAGTGACTCGTGCCTGGAATTCGGGCCGGATTACTCTCACGTTATCCTGAGACCCCGCCCCGGTTATGTGCCCAAGGTTCCTACCACCCCCTTTAGAGATCAGGTAGTGAACCTGCAAGCGCTGCCCCCGGAGGAGGCAGACCCAGCCCTTTCTTTACTTTGTCCAGTTCGCGCTCTGCGCATTTATGTGGACCGTACTCAGAATTTTAGATCATCTGAGCAGCTCTTTGTCTGTTATGGCGGTCGGCAGCAGGGAAGTGCCGTATCGAAACAAAGATTATCCCACTGGATTGTGGATGCCATTTCACTCGCTTATTCGAGTCGAGGTCAGCCGTGTCCCCCGGGAGTACGTGCACACTCCACTCGGAGCGTTGCATCCTCTTGGGCGCGTGCACGCGGCGCCTCTCTAACAGACATCTGTAGAGCTGCGGGCTGGGCGACACCCAACACATTTGCAAGGTTTTACAATCTGCGAGTGGAGCCGGTTTCCTCAAGGGTATTAGGTAACCCTTTGGTGATTGAGGAGACAACTCGGTAGGGTGTTGAAACACGCTTGCTGCGCCATTCTCCCTAACACGGAGGTACGTGCGCCTTTTTTATCTGTCAGTAAAGTTCCCCGTCAGGTGAGCCCTGCAGATTCCTCCGTGGCCCCCAGCACTGACTCAGCGGAGGAGTCACTTGCTGGCCCACTACGTTGTAGGTCTGCCCGCTGGTCAGCCCGCGTTTTGGGTATAGGTGCCTGCTATGCGTGATCCCCACTAGGCGATCGCATATGCTTATTCCGCCACGGTTAAGTCCCCCCCCTGGGCGGACCCGTGTCTTCCCTCTCCGCTAACCACTCTTTGCTATGCGTACTCCCCCTTTTTAGGGCTAGTCCATAGGTAAATTCTGCCATCTATCCCCCCCTTGGGTAACGGATGGCCTCCGCAGCGTCCTCCCTATCGGGATTGCACGCTTCCCAACGTACTGTCGTATTTCCTAGAATTATCTAGATGCTCACGACTTCCCAAAAAATATAGCTAAATCCGTAAAACTTCTGTTGAAGTAGGATAAATTAGGGCCAGGGACACGTTGGAGGACCGCGCCCCCCATGATGTGGGTGCGTCACGCTTGCTTGACTATCTCCTCATCGGGGGTGTTGGTAAGGTGCAGTCATTATGGCGCTTTCCATATTCTCCCATTCATGGCACTGAAGTTCCCCAACCGAAGGGGAACGTTCGAGGTTACAGAAGTAACCCTTCGTTCCCCGAGGAGGGGAACGGAAGTGCCATATTCCGTCGCCATAATGACTGTCCCTTAGCTGTTTGAAAGTCTCTTCAGCTTAAAAGGATGGCGTCTGCTGGCTTCAGGTGTGCTTATATGCTGAGATAATTGCAGATGTCGCACACCTGCGCAAGCTTACGCTGCCAATTAATTTCATTCATTGGCCCGTTCAATACTCTCCAGATAAGCGGCTTCTGATCCGAATCCTCCCATTCATGGCACTTCCGTTCCCCTCCTCGGGGAACGAAGGGTTACTTCTGTAACCTCGAACGTTCACCCACTGGGTGTCAAACTTCAGTACTGCACCTTTAACTAATGCTTCAATTAATATTTTGTAAGATAGAACATCATTATTCCAAGCAGAATGTGCTAATTATTATTATTATTATTATTTGACAAGTTACAAAAATCCCCATTTACAAATTTGAGAGGGTTTTTTAAAGACTCTGGACCAAAAAATATGTTGCACATGTAAATTAGTAGGAATAGCAAAAAATACATTGTATAAGGGAAAATGATTGATTCTTCTGTTATGCTTAAATTTATTAGAATATAAAGTAAAGGTTTTGTGAGTGCCTTACTGTGATGTATATCAAACATTTTGATAACTTTTCATTAGTAATATGTATTGTTTAGAAGTTAATTTGGACAACTTTAAAGGGGCTTTTTAATCAATATTTAGATTTTTTTTTTTTTGTTAACCCTCAGATTCCAGATTTCAAATGGTTGTATTCGGCCAAATAGTGTCCTATCCTATCAAACATAATATTAGTGAAAAGCAAGATTTGTTCCTAATATAATTTTTGTGCAAAATCTCAATATGTAAAACAGCTTAGAATGCAGGCAGAAGCCTATAATTCCAAGGGGCCAGTTTGTTGATATAACAGGTTGAATTTTCTTGGATTACTGTCTCACTAATTCTTTTTTTATTTCTCTTCTACAGAACTCGTAAGGATGGTCATGAGCGGTTGAAGAATTCAGACACATTGATTTTTGTCCGTTATTTTCCCCCATTCATGTGATTCTTCATTTCCATATTTGCTTTTTTAATTATTTGTTCTTTATTTTTTCCTTAAGTGCCTTTTATCGTGTTTCTGGAGAATTATGGCTCATTTCATTTCAAAAACGTCAGTTGATCTCCAATTGGGTTTGCTCGAATACCTTCCATTCAGCCATTGCATTCATTCCACCCATCGCTGTACTCGTCCATTATTTGTCTTAAACTGTGAGGGCCCTTTTGATCGTCTCCTAATGTATTTTTCTTTTTAAATGATCATATTGTCTAATTGTTTGTGTCATTTGACATCCCTCTTTATTGTCCGCTGTTCATCATAATAAATATTCAGATTGAAGTTTGATTTGGTTGATTTCTTAGAGCTGTGGGTGTATAGTGTGTGTGGGCAGCCTTGTAGGGCATTGTTGCAGCACTTCCATTTTAGTATTTGACTTAAGGAACGCTGTTTTCTTTCCCTCAGTAAACATTATACAAGACAATACCAAATTAGGAGTATGTTTGGGATTTGAATCTGGATGGGGAACGTATTACTGCAGTGCCTACATGTTTTAAAGGGCTTGTGTTTACCTAAAGAGACAAGATAACTTGGCATACTAAATTAAACCTAAAGGACAGCCTAAACTATGATGGTATGTATTATATAAATTAAACGCAATGAGTTCTTCAGCTGCAATATACAACCTGTTGAGGCTGGGTGTTTTGTTTTTTTTTTGCGGTAAAAGAAGTGTTTACGCCATATTGAAATTAGAGGACTTACCGTGATTCAGCTGGATAGATATCTGCTTCCCACTGGTTAATACTCTTAACGTCCTTGAAAAACATGTAAGCTCTCTTTTTTCTAGAGTCTTTTCTTTCACTCAGTATACAAGACAATACCAAATTAGGAGTAGCCTATGATTGGGATTTGAATCTGGACGGGCAATATATCAGTGCCTACATGTTTTAATGGGGCTTGTGTTTACCTGAAAAGACCAGATAACTCAGGCTACTAAACTAAAACTAATGAACAGTTTAAACTATGATGGTATGTATTATATAAATGAAACGCAATGAGTTCTTCAGCTGCAATGTACAAACTGTTGAGGCTGGGTGTTTTTGCCATATAGACATTAGCAGACTTAGTGTGATTCAGCTGGATATATCTCTTAATACCGCTGCTATTACTCTTCACATCTTCGAAAAAACTTAAAATAACCAATGTACCCACTGGTCATCCCAGATTCCATTTTACGTTGATATTTTCAATAAAAACTCACACAAGCAAACACACGAGTCTGAGGATGTAAGCGGCTACTTAGAGCATCATGTGTCATTTCGATTATTTATTTATTTTTTGATATATTGCAGTGTTTGTCATATTTTACTGGGCATATTGTCATTATTTTTTATAAATTCATGTGCCCAATCACAGCAAGCATGATAAAGGCTTTAGAATTTACTATAATAACACAATAATACCAGCCTGATCTCACGAGAAAACTGAAGTGTTTGACATTTATGTCAGTTAAGTGGTTAATTCGTAAGAATTAAGTTGTACGAAAATGTATGATTTTAAAATGGAGGCGTGGCACCCAATCATGCCCCTAAACCCAACCGTCATAAATTGTATGAATTAGATTGTATGAATTCATACGAATTAGCCACTAAATCAAAATTTACGAATTGCAGTGAGATTGCGTTGATAATACTGTACTTATTGTAAGCCTTTTGCCTATTATACCTTTGCCTTACTATTACATATGATTACTCTTAAAAAAAAAAGTCTCAATGTTTCTTTTATTTGATTATGTACATTTGAACAACATAAATATTCAGCTATACTAAGTGTTTGCTGCAGTTTTTGTCATCCAACAAGGGGAAAAATGTTAGTTATCCAAAAGATATCCTTTCTTTGCATTATGATAGTTATAATTTTTTGTATATGATGATAGTTGCTTAAAATGTTAGTTCCCCTTCTAGGGAACTTCAACACTGCGTCTAACCAGAACGCTAGGGGAACACCTCTTTTATACGCGTCTTGAAGCACATGTGAAATCAATCTAATGTAATTAAGCAGGTGTCGTCAGACCAGAGAGTATAAAAGCCTGTACTGAGCATTCAGTATCAACTTCTTTGCTTTCAAGAAGCACGCACGTGAAAATACACCCTCTTTCTGTGAACTTTCATTACTGATTTGCATTCACAAAATACAAAAAAACTGACAACTTACTTTTTTTATTTTGGTATGGCAGAGAAAAACTTTAAACGTTGTGTGCCTCCATGCCCTCGCTTTATTACGGCTGGTGACTCACATGATTTGTGTTTAGAGTGTTTGGGAGAAGAGCATGCCCTGGTAGCATTTGAGAATGCTGACTGTGGACACTGTGACGTTCTCTCCCGTAAAGAGCTGCGCAGTCGGAGAGAGTTCTTTAATAAAGCTCCCGTGGCGCACGCTCCTCGCGGTTCGGGTCCCGCTCGTGCTGAGGCTGAGCGTCGACTTCGGTCGTGGGGTTCGCAGCTAGATCTGGCGGATGAGATGGAGACGGACTCTGTCCTTTCTCTCTCTGGATCCGTGAGATCTAATCCTCCTTCGGGAGCGTCAGAAGCACGGTTTCTTCTGCGGAACAGCTTCGAGAAGCTCTTCGGGCGTCAGATCTAGCTTTAAGAGCTACTAAAGAGGCAGCCTCTAGTTTGGGGCGATCTATGGCTACCCTGGTGGCTACTGAGCGGCACCTCTGGCTGACACAAGCAGAAGTGTCAGAAACCGATAGAGCTATTCTTATGGACGCTCCAATATCGAGCTCAGGGCTCTTCGGTGACGCCGTTGATCGCGTCGCCGAATCCCTCGACAGAGTTAAAAAACGCTCTAGCTCCCTCGGGGACTTTCTCCCCCCAAGATCAAAAAGTCAGGGCCAGCCGTCAACCAGCTCCTCATATCATAAAGTACAAAGGATAAAACAAAGTCCTGACGTGTTGGGAGTCAGGCTTTCCAGGGCCCCCCCTGGACACCGAGAGCACCATTCAGCGCTCTCACTGAACCAGGGTCCGCGGAGAAAGGGAGAGACCACCTCACCACGTATGCTGGTGGGGGGCTCTGTGTCTCCCGGGGTGGGCGTTCCTCAGTGTCTGAGGGCATTGGGGGCCCCACCCCCTCTGCAGGGGGGTCAAAGAACAACCAGAGGCCAGTCTCGAGAGGCTGGTACCCCTAGCACATTTTTTGGCAGCGTGGAAACACCTGCCGATGGTGTCCCAGTGGGTCCTGTTCACAGTAGAACATGGCTACAAAATACAGTTTTGTGCACGCCCACCTCGCTTCAACGGTATTGCACCCACCATAGTGAAGCCAGAACAGGCTCTGGTTATGGAACAGGAAGTACTGGCCTTATTAATAAAAGGCGCAATAGAGCGTGTTCTCCCACTCGACAAAGAGTCAGGGTTTTACAGCCGGTATTTTATAGTTCCCAAAAAGGATGGGGGATTGCGTCCCATATTAGATCTGAGAAATCTAAATCGGTCCGTCGAGGCCCTCAGGTTCAGGATGTTAACCATCAAAAACGTGGTGTCACAAATTCAGTCCGAGGACTGGTTTGTGACGATAGACCTGAAAGACGCATACTTCCATATTTCCATCCTTCCCCAACACAGGAAATACCTGAGGTTCGCTTGCGGGGGCGAAGCGTTCCAGTATCGGGTTCTTCCATTCGGCCTAGCTCTGTCACCTCGAACCTTTACCAAAATAGTCGAAGCGGCACTAGCTCCACTTCGTATGCAGGGGATACGTATCCTAAACTACATAGACGATTGGCTAATTCTAGCTCAGACTCACGATATGGCAGTTCGGCATCGAGATGTCGTTCTCACCCATATCAGAAGGTTGAGGTTTCGGTTAAACACCGCAAGAAGTGTGCTTGTTCCAGCCAGGACGACCATTTCTTTAGGTGTGCTATGGGACTCCATGACGATGCGAGCACGTCTGTCCCCGCCATGAATCGCTTCGATTCAGTCAACTGTACACAGAGTCAAACTAGGCCAGTTCATCACTGTGAAACACTTTCAGAGGTTGTTGGGTCTCATGGCAGCAGCAGCCAGCGTGATTCCGTTCGGTCTGCTGTACATGAGACCCCTGCAGTGGTGGCTCAAATCCAGGGGGTTTTCCCTCAAGGGGAATCCTTTCCGCATGATCAAGGTCTCGCGGCGCTGCCTTCGAGCCTTAAGTATGTGGAAAATACCCTGGTTCCTGTCCCAGGGCCCAGTGTTGGGGGCTGTCTGTCATCGCGTCATGCCTATGACAAATGCTTCTCTGACGGGCTAGGGAGCAACGGGCTTGATCCGCATGATCAAGGTCTCGCGGCACTGCCTTCGAGCCTTAAGTATGTGGAAAATGCCCTGGTTCCTGTCCCAGGGCCTAGTGTTGGGGGCTGTCTGTCATCGCGTCATGCTTATGACAGATGCTTCTCTAACGGGCTGGGGAGCAACCCTGAGGGGGCTTCCCGCAGTGGGACGATGGGGAGAACATCATCATTACTGGCACATAAACTGCCTGGAGATGATGGCCGTGTTTCTGGCCTTAAAACACTTTCTCCCAGATCTAAGGGGCCATCATGTTTTAGTCTGCACGAACAACACATTGGTGGTCGCTTACATCAACCAGCAGGGGGGTCTGAAGTCTCGAATGCTATGCAAACTAGCACATCGGATCCTCCTGTGGGCCCAGAACAAAATCCTGTCCATCAGGGCAATGTATGTCCCGGGCCATCTGAACATGGGAGCAGATCTCCTGTCGAGGCAGGGGGTGAGATCCAGGGAATGGAAACTTCTTCACCCCGAGGTGGTGGAGTCCATTTGGGAAAGATTAAGGAAAGCGCAGGTAGACCTGTTTGCTTCCCAAGAGACCACGCATTGCGTACTATGGTTTTCTCTCTCGCATCCAGCCCCTCTGTGACTGGTTGCCATGGTTCAGACATAGCCGAGGCTACGTCTGTATGCTTTTCCCCCGATCGCTCTGCTCCCAGGAGTCCTGGAGAGGGTCCGTCAAGACTGAGTACAGTTACTGCTGGTAGCCCCGGTTTGGCCTACCAGGATTTGGTTTTCGGACCTCATAGCCCTGCTGGCGGATCTCCCGTGGGAGATCCCCATCAGGAGGGACCTTCTGTCCCAGGCGGGAGGAATGATACTTCATCCCCTACCCGACCTGTGGAAACTGTGGGTGTGGCCTCTGAGGGGGCCCACCTCATAGAGTATGGACTGTCAACCGAGGTTGCTCAGACCATTCTAAGCTCCAGGGCTCCCTCCACAAGGAAGCTTTATGCCCTAAAATGGGCTCTCTTTTCAGCTTGGTGCAGAGAACACCAGCTGAACCCAGTCAGCTGCCAGGTAGCCTCAGTGCTGGAATTTCTTCAAGATCGCCTGTCTGCTGGGTTAGCTGCATCCACTCTGAGAGTGTACGTGTCAGCTATAGCGGCCTACCGTTCTCCCCTAGATGATGAGTCACTAGGACAGGATCCGCTAATTCGTCGCTTCCTTCGTGGAGCCATAAGGCTAAGGCCTGTCAGCACACACAGGGTACCGACATGGGATTTAACATTGGTGCTCGAGGGCATCTCTGTTCCCCCATTTGAGCCACTGCAGGAGGCGTCAGATAAGTTTCTGACACTAAAAAACAGCTTTCTTATTAGCTATTTCTTCCTTAAAAAGGGTTGGTGACCTCCAGGCTTTGTCGGTTGCACCTTCATTACTGGAGTTTGCTCCAGGCATGTCCAAAGCCTTTCTTTATCCCAGACCGGGGTACGTGCCTAAGGTGCCCACTCATGTGGCGAGACCTGCTGTGCTACAGGCCTTTAACCCGCCCCCATTTCAGTCGTCGGACCAAGAGAAGTTAAACTTACTCTGCCCAGTTAGAGCTCTGAATACATATGTTAACCGGGTTATCAACTGGAGAAAGAGTGAACAGTTACTGGTCTGCTTCGGACCCTCAAAAAGGGGGAGTCCGGCAAATAAGCAGACAATAAGTAATTGGATAGTTGAGACTATCTCATTTACCTATCAGGCTGCTGGACGCCCTGCACCTAAATTTGTTAAGGCCCACTCCACAAGGGCTGTCGGGGCCTCCAAAGCTTCTATTTCGGGCTCAGCCCTTTCTGACATTTGTTTGGCGGCAGGATGGTCGACTCCACATACATTTGTGCGTCACTATCAACTCGATGTAGACCCCTCACCAGGGTCCTCTATTCTCACTGCGTAGTGTGCGTTCACAGTCAGCAGTGAGTCTGGCCTAGTGGGTATTGCGTTCCCCTAGCGTTCTGGTTAGACGCAGTGTTGAAGTTCCCTAGAAGGGGAACGTCTCGGGTTACGTATGTAACCATAGTTCCCCGAGAGGGAACGAGACACTGCGTATTCCGCCATACTCTCTTCTGCCTGTTACTTCTTTCAAGCAAATTCGAAGTTGATACTGAATGCTCAGTACAGGCTTTTATACTCTCTGGTCTGACGACACCTGCTTAATTACATTAGATTGATTTCACATGTGCTTCAAGACGCGTATAAAAGAGGTGTTCCCCTAGCGTTCTGGTTAGACGCAGTGTCTCGTTCCCTCTCGGGGAACTATGGTTACATACGTAACCCGAGACGCTTCCTTCATAATTTCAAAAAGGACTTATTTAAAACATATAAAATATATATCCTTCACACAGCTTGTATCACCGATGATGCCTTTATTGTGCAGAACTGTTCAGTGTTTTTTAAACCAAACTTAGTCAAAACTGGGCATCTCAAGCTACATTTCCTCAAAGGATGAACCAAACGCTGTTGAACATTTACACACATCTCAATGCAATGGTTAGCTTTCACCATAAAAAACGAACAAAAAAACCTATAGCCTACCACTACGATGTAAAAGTCCAAAGAGCTGAGCGGTCTGGACGGGGAATAACACTGCCTACATGTAATAATAGAATTGTGTATAACGTTACCTGAAGAGATTGTACTATGAAACTTAACCTGAAGGACAGGTTAAACTTTGATGGTATGCATTATATAAACCAAACGCCAAGTTCTTCAGCTGCAACGAATCGTTGAGGCTGTGTTTGTGTTTTCGCGGTAAAAGATGGGGTCACGCCCATAGACTGTAAAATATAGGTCACGCCATATTGAAATTAGCGGACAGCCTACCGTGATTCAGCCGGTAAAATCTCTTCACGTCCTCGACGAACTTGTAAACTGATTTTTTGAATTTCGAGAGGCTTTGCGTCAAATGACCGGTGTACCCACCGTCCCAGGTACATTTTCTGTTGATATTTTCACGAACACAATATTTCGAGGCTGAAGATGTAAAACGGCTACTAGACGGTTACGTGACGGGTCATCTCGAGTTTTTTTCGTTTGCAATATCTATGTTGCAATAATGCAGTGTTTGTCATAATTTAACCGGGCATACATACATACATACACACACATATATATATAATTATTTTTTCTTTTTTTTATTTAAGTGCCCAATCATAGCAAGCATGATAATGGTATAATTAATTACAGTTGACCTTTACAAAACACACTAATACTGTAATTATTGTAAGTGTAGTTCTTTTGCCTAATTAGAATTTACTTTTTAAAAATATCTGTCAATGTTTTTTTTTTTTTTTGATTAAAATGATATATTTGAGCATCTCTGTTCAGTGGTGTGTTGTAGTAATATTCAGCTTATTATAAGTGTTTGCTGCAGTTTTTGTCACCCATCATCTGGGAAAATTATCCCAACAATATCCTATAGTGTCATAATTATTGTATCTTTAAATCCCTGCTTAAAATGTTGGCTTTCTCCATATTTTAAAATATTTAAGACGTATATAAAATGTATATTCTTCACACAGCTTGTATCACTGATGATGCCTTTTATTGTGCAGAACCGTTCAGTATTTTTGAAACCAAAAATGAATCCATTCTTAGTGAAAACAGGTGCTGGACAGCTCCTGCTACATCTCTTCAAAGGATGAACCAAACGCCGCCAAACATTCACACACATCTCAATGTAATGGTTACCAGCTTTCACCATAAAAAAGTATAAACAAAATATAAAAAAAAAATCAAAAACAACAACTATACCACTACAATGTAAAAGACCAAAGAGCTGAGCAGTTTGATCAAAATTGACATTTTCAACACTGGTTATGAGGCGTGCAAAACTTCTGAGGTCGATACGAATCCGTTCTGTCAGTAATTCTGTATGTTGGACTACTGCATACCTGCGCATTCACATACATGTAAACAACGGGAGTGTATGTATGCGTGTTTGCTGATTCTCATATTGGCAGATTTTTACATCCATCACTACGAGCATTTGTAGTCTGGAAACAAATTAATGTAAATATAACAACGAAAAAACAACAACATACATACAAAATGATAATAAAAAAAAAATGCACACGCCACACACACACCACACACACACCCACACACACAGTCCAGCTTCATCGTATAAAGAGAATGATACTTTCACATGAACATGTCAATAATACGACAACATCCACAATCAGAAAGAGAAGGAAACATTACAGACATGTATAATATGATAACAGCATTACGTCGTTTCGTAATAGTGTAAAGAAACATATAAAAATACAAAAATAGGACGATTACAATATGAAGATATGAGATACACAGACCACAGCTGCAAACGTAACGTTAAAATCCCTTGTGTTTCTACTCATCAGGTAGTTGCCACTTATTTGTAACAAAACAGACGGTTTTCCTTCATGTCGTAAATACTTTCGGTGGGTTTGGCCTGATACTAAAACACTCACACACACACATACAACACATTCTTTAACAATCTGAACTGAAACATCAGTTCTGGCTTGAATACTGTATACTATAATGTATGATACGAACTTGATAGTAAAACGATTAATGTTAATGCGTTGTGGTCAGAGAAAGGAACCAATATGATTCCCTACAGCATCTCCCAATATATTGTCACTACTATTATTAGATATTTTAATACGCACGGCAATGAGATGAGAATGAATCTACTTTCACCTGTTTGAAACGCGGAGTAACTTACGATATTTTGTGTCAGATGACGTGCACACGTACCCAAAAAATAACATGCAGACATCAATTATTGATGACATGATTTCCAGGTTTTACAGTACATGTTGTCAGAGACGCCTCATACAAAGTAAACAGACTTAATACTAATTTGTCTTTTTGTTTTCTCATGCTAAAATCTAATCGTACGTTTAAAAAAAACAGGCCAAACCACTGAAGCTTTCACATTGTCCCGAAAAGCAAAACCGACATTCACACGCACACATACAAAGTAACGATTACAAAGTCAAGTTTTTTCTTCCCTCCGGACTTACTCCAAATCGAGTGCTTCTATGAATCAAATACAAAGATTGAGTGATTAAAAAGAACACTGATAAAGCGAACTTTAAGTCAGAGCTATGTTGTTTTTCCAAAAAGTAAGATTCGGGAAAAGTGCAATTTGTTCTTGGTTTTCTTTAGCGAGTACCTAAAATACATTGAGATGTTTCTGGAGTGCAGATCACGGGTACTTTGGATCCTGTAGTTAAGGGCTGTTACTGAAAACAGGACGGACAAGGATATATTGAGTCTTGTACTTGGATGCTGTCGGGGTCTGGAGTGCTTTTTGTGGGGTGTTTGAGTTTAAGACCTTTTCGAAAGTCCAAACCAAAGGTCTTTTTTTCAGTTTCAAGGACATGTTTAGCTTTAGCTATTTATTTTTGATGTTCAAGATGCTGACAAGTATTCATTTATATCATTTTCTCCCAAAATGATGAAAGTGACAAAAAAAAAAAAAGAAGATATCGCTCCCTTTCTCTCTCTTGATCTTTTGCTTTCTAACTCGTCTCCTTCATTTTCTTCTCTGGAATCTTTGATTCACTTTTTAATCTCACCCTCTGCTTTACTGTGATGGAGGCACCGGGGCTGTTGGATACAGAGAATCCCCTGCTAGTGGAGTGGTGCTGGAATCTGGAGGGGGAAAATAAAATCAGTTAGAAAATAATGCAATGATTATATTAGCACAGATGTACATAACTTCAGTGCATTCAAAGAGCATAAATCTTACTTGTCGGCAACTCATCTAAATAAAAGCTTACTAATTTTAGATTAAAAATCATGATTCATACACTCACAAGCCACTTTCATAGGAGCACCTGTCCAACTGTTCATTAACACAAATTTCTAATCAGCCAATCACATGGCAGCAACTCAATGCATTTAGGCATTTAGACACAGTCAAGACGATCTGCTGCAGTTTAAACCGAGCATCGTAACAGGGAAGAAAGATGATTCAAGTAACTTTGAACATGGCATGGATGTTGGTGACAGACGGGCTGGTCTGAGTATTTCAGAAACTGCTGATCTACTGGGATTTTCATGCACAATTATTTCTAGGGTTTACAGAGAATGGTCCAAAAAAGGGAAAATATCCAGTGAGCGGCAGTTCTGTGGGCACAAATGCCCAAATAACCCCTCGTTACAACCGAGGTATACAGAAGAGCACCTCTGAAAGCATGACACGTCCAACCTTGAGGTGGATGGACTACAGCAGCAGAAGACCACACCGGGTGCCACTGCTGTCAGCTAAAACAGGAAACTGAGGCTACAGTTCGCACAGGCTCACCAAAATTGGACAATAGAAGATTGGAAAAACATTGCCTGGTCTGATGAGTCTTGATTTCTGCTGCGACATTCAGATAGTAGGGTCATAAAGTATGAATTATCTCAGACTGGTTTCTTAAACATGACAATGAGTTCACTGTATTCAAATGGCCTCCACAGTCACCAGATCTCAATCCAATAGAGCACCTTTGGGATGTGGTGGAAACTGAGATTCGCATCATAGATGTGCAGCTGACAAATCTGCAGGCACACTAGCCCCTTTCACACATACAGACCTTTCCGGAAAATTGCCAGCAATTTTCCGGAAAGGTTGTATGTGTGAACAGGTCCTTTTTGAAAATACCGGTAAATTCGTTCTGGCTATTTTCCGGAAAGAGAAGTTGTAACATTACCGGCAATTTGCCGGAATGCTGCGCTGTGTGAATGCAGAAGGAAGATTCCCGTAATAAGCGCGTGCACGTCTAGAACGTGCTGACGTGAGACGTCTGCTTTAGCCAATCACAACAGTCAGACGCATTTACGTCCGCGCGGTTTGTGAGGATAAAAGCCTTTGAATATTTTTCCAGACACATTTAGCTGCTAGAAGTTAGTCAGATCACGTTTATATGTTCTTCTTAACGCCAACTGTGTAAATAATCATCGATGAGATGCTTATGATAAGCCGTTGTTTGTTTACCTTCAAGCTTTGCGTGCGCCTATGAGCGCCTGCACACGCACATATTATGAACATCTCGACTTGCGAAAGTGATCCTGCGAAAGTTGTTCACAATATTGATCATCCAGAGTTTGTAATGTAGTAAAATGTTTACAAATACAAGCGCAGCCGTTTAAAGCTCATTTGTGGTGAATGATGTCAGAATTTACCGGTATTTTGGAATGGATGTGTGAATGCTCTTTTCCGGAAAATTTCCGTAACGTCCTCGCCTGTGTGAACAGCACTTTTTTGAATATACCGGTAAAGTCGTTCCGGAAATTTTCCAGAAATTTACCGGTATCACTGTGTGAAAGGGGCTACTGTGTGATGCTATCCGCCTTGGATTCAAATTATAAGCTGACAGTTAAACAGCTGAGCGTGCATCTTTTAAACTTTAGATCTGTATTTTCGGCTTTTTTTCTGGTTGAATGTGGGCGGAGTAATACACAAAGGGTAAAGAGGCTTTATGGGTGCTTATATTACTTAAATATATCACAGCTATCAGCCAATCAGATTCAAGAACCAGACAGAACTGTTGTATAAATAAATAAATACTGTATATATATATATATATATATATATATATATATATATATATATATATATATATATATATATATATATAGCAATGATCAATAAGCAACTATTCATACTAAAAAAAGCACAACTGTTATAATATTGATGATAATAAGAAATATTTTAAGCAGTAAATCAGCATATTTGAATTATTTATTAAGTGTCACATGACACTGAAGACTGAATGTAACTATGCTATTCTATTGCAGGTATAAATTACATTTTTAAGCCTATTAAAGTATATTTTAAAATTATAAAGTAGAAAGTTATTTTGTATAATAACATTGTATAGTTTTACTGTTTTAATAAATAAATATATAGCCATTAAAAATAGACCATAGCATAGACCCCAGACTTTTAAATGGTTTTATATGTTCACCTACTGGGGAAGTTAAAGTACAGTATTTATAAGCAGTAGTTTCTCTGTTTTTTGTATGCTCTTACCATGTGCTGCTCCAGCCTGTGTGTTGTTAGGAGGTGAACTGTGAGCAGCAGGTGGAGGAGGAGCTTCACTATGGGTATTGGTGGCAGTCAGGGGGGCGGGGCTTGGTGTTGGAGGTGGAGCCGAGGCGGTGGCGACGGGCTGGTGGGGCACAGGTGGAGCAGTTGCAGACTGACTGCCAGGCTGATTGCTGTGATGCTGGTGCTGGATTTGTTGGAAGTGCTGCTGTCGGGCTCTCATCTCAGCATACTTAAGCTGCTCCATATGAAATGACTGACGGTCCGCAAGAAGCTGCTGCCTCTGGTACTCCAGCTAGACACACACAGCAAAAAAAAAACATCCAGAGTGAGTCCCAGAACAATGATTCATAAAATTATGAAGAATTTAGGTAAATGATGACTTGATTTATGCCTGTGCCTCACAAAAATCTATATTATCATATTAGCATTTTAAACTTTTTTAGTCGATAGTTATTAGTATTTCTGTAAGTTCAAGGTTATTTATTAAACGAAACAAAGACTAAAACTATTGGTCAAAATATATTTTTTGTTAACTGAAATAAAATACAAATATCACAATAAATGAAAAACTAAAATGAACAGGAACTAAAACAGTCACTGAAAAACTGAAATCAAATATTTATTAGAAAAAAAATAATCGCATTGAAAGCCAAACACATTAGTCAATCGCAAAATTAAACATCTTTTTTATACTGTATAAACATAAAACTTCTTCATCTACCAAAAAATGTAAAAACTTTGTAAAACTTCTTTATATTTAAATTTTATTTTGTTGCATTATTTAGGTGTTGGGTTTAATGTCAAACGATTATGGCATTTTTTTTTACTAAGAATACCTAAAATTTCAGTAATGATAATAGCTGCAAGCAGCACATGCGGGCCAAATCTCAATAAAGGCAGAATGAAGAGGCCAACTACAGGCAAAACAAAACAAAAATGAATAGTATTTTTTGAACATTTTATTACACTTTTAAGGATTATTGATTAAAATCCATATAACATTTTTTTTTTCGTGCATTAGATGTGTATGCAATAGAAAGTCAAATTAGCATTAAGTGAAGTTTACTTATAAACTAATTTCGAGAGTATCACGTGCTTATGATTGGCCACGTCTGGTCCATCATTAGCCTACAACTGATTCACCAATCAGATGATTCCGAAACCACTATAAAGAACCAGTGGTTCTTATCTCAGTATCTTCCTCTTCCACCCCTGCTTCCCCTCCTTTCTAGATGGGCAACATGGTGGCCCAGTGATTAACACTGTTGCCTCTCAGCAAGAATGTCTCTGTTTTAAGTCCCAACTAAACCAGTCGACATTTCTGTATGGTGTTTACATGTTCTTCCTGAGCTCGCGTGGGTTTCCCCCGGGTTCTCCAGTTTCCTCCCACAGCCAAAAAAAACATGCAACTTAAGTAAAATGAACATACCAAATTAGCATCTTAGTCAAGCTCCTAGCAAGCCGCACATCTCTCCTTAGCCATCCCTATATCTGTCAGTTAGCCAGAAATAAGTTGAGGAGTCCATCGAGATCTACCTGAGCTCAAACTCCCCTTTCGCCCTGCTAACAAGGGGGAGCCCAGGGCCTGAGGATCTTATAAGCTCAGGGCTCCTTCCCGGGACAGCATGCCAAACAAGCTTATTGAACTCTTGAATAAAGTAATACTACTACTTTTTAAATCATTTTTAAAGTTTGTTTTTTATGTTCTTAAACTTAAAAAGTCTGTTTTATTCTTGTTCATGTAAAGCACTTTGAATTGCCACTTTGTATGAAATGTGCTATATACATAAACTTGCCTTGCCTTATTTTTTAAAGGAAGTAAAAAAAGTAAATAATTTTAAAACAGGCCCAACACTAGTTAAACCACAGTATGAACATCTTAGCACTTTCTGCTCTACAATGCAAACAAATACATTTCCTTATAATATTATTATTATTTATTATTACATTTTTAGGGAGACAGTGGAGGTCTTACACAGAAAAAAATGTGGGAACAGAGAGATACAGTATGTTAAGAATTGGCAAAGACCTCAAGTCAGAAATCAAATTTGGGCCAGTATGGTGTTTTTTTTTTTAATGCTAAACAATAAATTAACTATTAAACGAATATGGATTTTTTTTTTTAGTTAAACTACATTTTGTAAATCTTTTTAAAAACACTTTTAAGTGTATGGAAGATTTAAAATCATACAGCTTTTTATGACATTACTGTTAACTGTTCTTTTACAAAACTTTTACTATAATGAACCCGATGAACCACAGAATGTAAATATAGTGAACTACTAATAAAATGTTTCCTTACGGCTTCCCTCTCTCTGTCCATGATGGTTTCCAGCTCTTCAAAGTGTCTGAGTTTGATCTCCAGTTTCTTCATCTGGGTCTCCACCAGCAGAGCCACCAGAGACTTGATCTTCCTCTCCTCCACCGCAGCCAAGTGCTGATCGGAAAGAAACAAGGAATGCAGCGTTCAGTGTTGTGTTTGCAGGAAAGCTGTTTGTTTTCTCTGCGCTTTACACACACCTTAGCTTTGACGGCGGCAGCGGCGAGTGCAGAAGCAGCGGCGGTGGCCAGGTTTCCCTCTCCTACATCTCTCTCCACCTTGGCTTTCTTCTCTCCTTCAGTCTCTCCATCCCGCTGAGCCTCTTCTGATCCCTCCTTCCGCTCTTTCTCCTTCTCACCATCGGCTGCAGGGATTCACAAGAGTTCAGGTAAGTAACTTTACCGCTGTATCTTGTGTTTAGGACTCTTCTTTATGGTAAACACATTGTAAAGGGTGTTTTTGATAATGCTTTCCGCAACAAATCGGATTTAGTGTTAGTGTAGATTTACATCTTGCAAGATAAGCTAATTATTTTGGTCAACAATCTATTAGTGTATCATACTGCAAATCTGCATCGTTTATCATATGCATTTAAGTGTCAACTGGATTTTTCATTCATTCATTTTATTTTTAGCTTAGTCCCTTTATTAATCAGGTGTCGCCACAGCGGAATGAACTGGCAACATATCCAGCATATGTTTTACGCAGCTGATGCCCTTCCAGCCATAACCATGTACTGGGAAACAACTGGATTTTTATTGTCCACATATATTTTATTGCAACACACCCATTTCTGAGTCTGTTTTCTCTGTTTCCCTCTCCGTCTCCACTTCTCTCGCTCTCTCTTCCTCTTTTTTGCCGTTTTCTCCTTGTTTTTCTTCTTCCTCACTGGCTCCATCTTTACTTTCCTAAAAATGTAACACACACACAGAGTTAATGCTTTTTTTTGTATCAGGGAAATATCATAGATATAAAGTTGAAGTGAAAATTATTAGCCCTCCTGTGAAATATTTACCAAATGATGTTTAACAGAGCACAAGAATTTTCACAGTATTTGCTATAATATTTTTTCTTCCAGAAAAAATCTTATTTGTTTTATTTCGGCTTGAATAAAATTAGTTTTACATTTTTTAAATATCATTTTAGTTTTTATAATTTATTTTTAATATTATTAGCCCCCTTAAGCACATTTTCTTTAGATTTTCTAAAGAACATACCATCGTTATACAATGATTTGCATAATTACCGTAACCTGCCTAATAACAAAGTTATGCCTTTAAATGTCACTTTAAGCTGAATACTAGTAAAATATTGTAGTCATCATGGCAAAGATAAAAAAAATCAGTTATTAGAAATTAGTGATTAGTTTTATCATTGTTATTATAGTTATTATAAATATATATATATATATATATATATAAAATTATAGTTATTTTATGTACTATTTTATATACTGTATATAAAATTAAATCAGATAGAATAACAAATGTTTGCATACATTACATCAGGAAAAAATCCATTATACTCTAATAGACAAGGTTTATTTAAGGTTATTTAAAAAACAATTGGTCCCCTTTTATTTTCTTTCTACAAACTTGTGATTACAGTTTTTCTCAGTTGCTTTGGTGCATTTCTCACAACACTATTTACAGTTGCACAACAGTTAATGCATATCTCAAAACAATTAGTGATTTGTTCACATCATAGTAGCAGTTTCTCATTCCTTCCAACAAATTGCAAATGCTTTTGAACATGCATCAATTGCTTTCATACAATTTTGCTCTTTTATAACATTATCATCTGCTTATGTCATGTCAGTCAAAATTAACTAATCTTGTGAATGCTGAATAGTCACTACATATAAAAATAATAGTCCTCATTTCATTACTTAAGTCATTACATACAAAAATACTGAAGTAGTTGTCAAAATCTGTCAAGCTAATTTTATTAAAAAAAGTTAATCTTTTTTTTCTTCCTGAAAATGTCTTAAAAATTGAACAATTTCATGAATGATTTACAGACCTATGTGTGTTGTAGGTTCACTTCCAATATGTACTGCAATACTGTTTACAGTTGTGCACAACTCTAACCAAAGGAAGTTTATGTTTGTTATAAATAAGGGTGTATTTTTTTTGCACAATGCTGTGAATAAATTAGAATTGTACAGAGCATATGCTGTTAAAATGAGAAACATACATATTCGGTGTCTTGTACTCAGATACCTCACTAAATGCAGTGATGTCTAACTTTGTTGTAGTTTTCAAAGGGCTATTTAAATAGTATATACATACTGTCTTGAGCATTTTCAGGAAGTGTCAACAAAATCTGACTTTTTTTGCTTTGGAAAAAATGAACAGAGTAAGCTGTCATAATAAAAACATGACAAAGACATTTGACTATCTTGTTCATAAACGATGTCAGGACTTTTCATCTTGATGACACTGACACTTTCATTGACATCAATAGTTGCTTTTGAGGAATGAGCTATCCATTTTGAGCAAGTGACACACTTTTGCAGGTTATCAACTAGGTTTTGCAGTTTGTACTAATTGTTTTGAGAAATGCATTAACTGTTGTGCAAATGTAAATAGTGCTGTGAGAAATGCACCAAGGCCACTGAGAAAAACTGTAATATGTTTATTATGCCTTTAGTATCAACTTTTACCATTGTATAGTGAGTGGTTGGTTGGGGGAATGCATGTTTGTTTTTTGTTTAATTATTATTTTTATGATTGTTTTTTTTTTTTTTTAAATGTCTAATTGTTAAAAAAATAAGTTTTATGTTTATATTTTTAAAAAAGTGTATTTACAAGTGAATGTCTGCTAAAATGTCTAATAATAAAAATATTAAACCACATAACAACAAATGTTTTTATTTGGTATTGTTGGTATTTTGTTTATTAATTATGTAATAATTAATAAAGCATTAAAATGAAAATTAATAAAATGTATATACATGAAATGTATATAGTCAAGCCCAAAATTATATATACCCCAAGGACTGTATCAAAAATGTATATATTTTTTTTAAATTATTTTATGCAACAACAACAAAAAAAAGCTCTGACTGACAACACTTTATCAAACATAGAACTAAAATTGTAAATCCAGGACCGGGGGAGGCCAAGCTGAAGCACTTACTCTGGTCTCCCGGGCTCTGCAATGGTTGGGGAAATCAAAATTGAACCAAAACAAACCATTACAATTGGCTTAAGATTGGCAATGAAAATTCAGGAATTGCAACCAGCAGAACCTGGGAAGTTTTTTAAAATTGTAAATCAAGAGAGTTTTCAACGGGTTTCTAAATTATTTATACACATGCATTCACTCATTCATTTTCTTTTCGGCTTAGTCCCTTTATTGCATTATATCAGGGGTCACCACAGTGGAATGAATTGCCAACTTATCTAGCATATGTTTTACGCAGCAGACGTCCTTCCAGCCATAATCCAGCACTGGGAAACACCCATAAATTCTTACATTCACACACATACACTACAGCTAATTTAGCTTATTTAATTCACCTACACTGCATGTCTTTGGACTGTGGGGGAAATTAGAGCACCCGGAGGAAACCCATGCCAACGCAAGGAGAACATGCAAACTCCACCTGTCTTGAACCAGCGACCTTCTTGCTATGAGGCCACAGTGCTAAGCACTGAGTCACCGTGTCGCCCACATGCATACATGCAACACATACATAAACATACACACATTTTCTTGGACTCAACTGAACATATATCTTTTCTCGTTTACCTTACTGTCTCTCTTCTCTTGACTGGGCTGACCTTCGCTGCTCTTATTCTCTTCACCTCCATCATCAGCTAAAAAACAAACACAAGGGTCAATTCTCTCTCATTAAGCACCACACAAGTCAAAATCGATTTGTTCATTACAGGGTTTGTCAGAATCTTCCAGGCCGGTTCCTGCGATGCCGCTGCCCTCCAGGCCGTAAAGAGGATCTTGCCTCCCGCTGGCCCGGGCCGCCTCCTCCACCCGACGCACATGAGCCTCCACCAACGCAGCTGGAACCTCCTCCTTCATTCGAGAGAACTCCTCTGACAAACACAAGACAAACGAAACCCAGCTAACAATTTTGTGTTTAACAGACGTCTAATAGACATCTAAACGTAGACAGCTTGGCTAAAACAAGGCTAAACTTGGGCTGTCAATGAAAATCTAATTAATGTCTAAAAATAACCCGAATAGACAGATTGGACAGACTTTATACAGTATGTGAAGTCATTCATTTATGTTAATTTGATGACTAGTTTTGGCTTATTCTTAGACATCCATTAGATTTTTACTGACAGCTCAAATTTAGCCTTGTTTTAGTCAAGACGACTATGTTTAGACGTCTGTTAGACATCTTGTAAAAACAATAAATGCTTGCTGGGGATGCTCATGTGGAATCAAATAAAACACATTCATTCATTTATTTTCTTTTTGGCTTAGTCCCTTATTTTTCAGTGGTCGCCACAGTGGAATGAACCGCCAAAATAAAACACAATAAGAAAGTATTTCTCTTTTTTGGAGCTTAACTACCCAAATTCCTATTCATCCTTCATCAAAAAAAAAAAGAAAAGTCATAGAGTTTTAGACATTTCAAAGTTAAGATTTACATTTAGTTATTTAGCATAGTGTTTCTCAACCACGTTCTTTAAGGACCACTAGCTCTGCACATTTTCCATGTCTCCTTAACCAAACACACTTGATCCAGATCATCAGCTCATTAGCAGAGACTAAAAGACCTGTAATGGGTGTAACAGACAAAGGAGACATCTAAAACATGCAGGAACATGGTTGAGAAACACTCATTTAGCAGATGATATAGTCCTAAGTGACTTACAAATGAGGAGACATTCAATAAGAATAGGCAGTACACACAGGAAGTGCTAATTATTCATAGGAACTGTTAGTGCTCAGAGAATTATGTGCTAGAGAAGTGGATCTCAAACTGCACCACCTCAAAAATGTTTCTCCAAGTACCACCATAATGAGTAGAATTGAAATGCAGTAGCGTAGTAGGCCCAGTAAAGAAGCTACAGCACTGCACAGTTCACAAAACAGGCAGATTAATTCCTATTATTAAGAATATTTATTATTATAAGCCACTTTAAACATTATAAATAGTTTAAACATTAACACTGTACTGTGCTTATATGTAAAAAAAAAAACAAACAAACAAAATAAAACGATAACATTTAAATTGAAATGTGCTTTTAAAAGTTATTCAAAAATGGTAGGCTACTGTTCTTAACAAGCAAAAAAAGCTCCTGTACTTAAATGTAAAGTATGAACAGATAGTAGCCTTTTCATCAAAACCTGGAGATGTTGCTTGGACCGCATAAATATAGGCTATATGTCATCACATTGATATATAATTCATTTTTGGTAATTTTTGAACTATATGTAGCATGTACATGTGATATATTTGATTCCTCCGCGCACCACTAGAAGGAAGCTCACGTACCACTAGTGGTACAGGTAACACAGTTTGAGAACCAATTTGCTAGGGTAATGGGGATGGATGAGTATTATTTATTTTGTAGACTGTTTCTACAAGTGGTTTGTCAAGCCCGCTCACCTGTGTGTTTTATTTTTATGTACATTTAAATGAGCATTTTAAAGGTGTGTGTTCTCACCAAGTGCAGATTTAGCTGCGGCGGACGCTACTCGAGGGTCCACCACAGAGGCCAGGAAGGCCACAGTGCTCATCACAGGGTTTCCCGCTTGACTGAATGGTACAGGCTGGTATGCAAGTGGACCCAGAGACGCAGAGCTGTCCTCCAGGTAAGGGTCTTCAATCGGCAGACGCAGGAAGTGGAGAATACACTCATCCTGTGTGCGGCTGCCCACGTGCTCAGATACTTTATTCCAGTCATCTTTATACATCTCTAGACCCTGAGAAATAAATATCAAGTGTTTTGTCACTTAATGATTTTCTACAATGAGTTTCAAAAACACATTACAACAATGTACAACATTGTGTGGTGCAGGAAAAGTGTCAGAAACCGGTAAAAAAATATTCCATCAATTTTTTCCGATGGATTTTTTTAATTTATGGGAAAAAATAATCCTGTTGTAAACATAACATGAAAATAATTAAATGTTTTGCTCTACAAAGTAATAAGTCACACACTTTTATTTTTCTCATAAACTGAACAAGCCTATTGTATAACCCCATAAGAAAATCTTGAGAGAACCCAGAATTATTCATCCGGGTGCTGATATCATTCCAGTACCCTTCAAGCAAAAAATAAATAATTATATCACGGGTTGTACAAAAAAACAACAACAACAACAATACCACAGCACAATTATTTCCGGTATTGATAACCTCATTTGTTACTCATTTTGTCAGTTGTTTTAAACACCAAATCACATTGATGTCTGGATGGTTTTGCATAATACGGGTATTTTTAAACCTAAGATTTTATAATTTATTTAAGTTTTAATCATGTATATTTCAAATAAATGCAGCCTTTGTGATCAGAAAATGTACACAACACCATTTTACCACATTTTTGAAAACAAAACCATTATTGTATTTGCATAAACTACAAAAGAATGGTTTTGTGAGAATAATGAAGTCATCCACATATTGTATTGATTCTGTTTATAGTTATGTGTGAGTTTTTGACAACCTAAACACCAATGGCGGACTACAGGACTGCATTTGTGAATCAATATGAATAAAGCTGCACAAAAAATCATTTAGATATCGCAATCTGATCATTCACAAATAGTCACATCGCAGAACATGCAATGCTGAGCATGGATTAAATTTTATCTTGTGCATGTGTTTTTTACACCTATGACAGTATGAGGATTTTAAAAGCATTCAGGCGAAAGAAATTTGTGAATTTATAATATGTATAGCTTTATGTACTGATTAATTTTGTTGAATTATTTACACAATGAAGACTATGCAGTATTACTTTGCATTTGATTATACAATTACTGCACATCTGAATACTGATAGGCTCCTCAGAAAACAATTAAACATTGTTTATTTCATTTGTTTCTTTTACTTTGGTAATCAACTCTCGAATGCAGGGGGACATTTTCCCCCCTGTCCCCCCGGGGATTTACGCCTGAGATGCTAATAAATGTAATAAATGTAATAAATAGATGTAATAAATCACAAACTGATACAATTCACCATGTAAATGAGTCTAAATTATCATATGCAGTTGTTTTTTATGGCAAAACATGTCTTTTTTCACCAAAGAAGGCTCACACAAATTCCAAAGGCAGATACTGATCAGATCAGGGCCTGGTGTGTGGACTGTGGGGGTTTTACGATGTGGTCCCATTTTGATTGGTCAGTTTGAATGTCTCAGTATTTAGGCTTTGGTCACATGGTCAAGAAAGATACAAAATAGCTGGTAAATGCTGGTAAATGCTCTGTCTCTTTTGCTGGGCTGTCTTTTCCTGGTCTGCTCCTTTCCTTCTCTGCCTCTTTGAGGCCTACTACTCTCTTTGTCTCTTCTTCCCCTTGTCTCTCCTTCTACTTCTGGTAACTTTATTTTTACATTTAAGCTGGGTACAATTTATATTCTATGTTTTATCATTTCATATTTTATCATTTTATACAGTTATTTTGTCATTAATTCAGTTGTAACCACAGATAATTATTGTCATTAAATCATCTCATTTTTAACTATTTGTGAATTACTTTTGATTTAACATCAAAATAATTGCTCCATATTGCAACACAATACAATCACATAATATCAACGCTCTCCCACATTTTAAGCTATTAATACTGCCCTTATTTCCGTTTTTGGAATAAGATCGCAGAAGAATGGTTTGACTAGAAATGTACAGTTTTTTACCATCACGCTGATAACTTTTTAGCCGCTCGGCAGAACTACAGACCAAACCGCTGTGGTTTAAAACCATTCTTACAACCAAGCAAAGAATTATCTGGATTACATAATTATACACTAAATAAGTATATAAATAAGGTAAAATATTGCATATATACACAAGAACATACATACATAAGATAACATGAAAATAAAAATAATACAAATAACAGGATAAAAATAAATAAAAGTTCTGTACATAGTAAATGTAAAAACTGTACCTCCAGAAGTAGAAGCGTCTCCTGGTCCGTCCATTCCCGAGTGGCACTGGCAGCATTTTTATTCTGTGGAAATACAGACAACAGCTTCTTCATTTCTCCCAGAGCTCAAAAGCATGGCCATAGTTCACGTCCTAAAATTCCTTTTAAGCCACACATTGGGGTTTTACCTTAGCTGGACCGCTCTTCTTACTGTACACATCTGTCCTCAACCCAAAGTTCTGCAAGTCGGCTGGTTTGTCCTTCACTTTCTCCGGGAATGACAGCATCTGCTGAGAGGATGAAGTCTAGTGGAAAGATAAGAAGAACAGAGCTTAATCAGGTAAATATAGAAAACAATCAATGCATTACTCAAAATAAATGAATTGTTTACTGAAATATAATAATAGTAACAGTTATTAAAAAATTCAGCTACGCAGCTAACAAAACATAAAATACATCATTTACAGCAATATAACAATTTTAAATATTACGTTAATACTATCTTATCACTATCTACATTGCAAAAAAGACTAAAGAAATAAAGATAAAAAAAATATCAGAAGAACATTAATATAAAAAATTGGGATTCAAAATTGAGTCAATATCAGGAATAATTACAAAAATTTGAAGCTAAAGATCTCTTTTAGTGCAAGTGCCTCACTGCAGCTCTCTGATTGTCGGAGTTTTCTGTGGGGCATTATGGGAAATGTAGTTTTAATGCATAAAGTCCACGTTTCAGCACAATTATTTTCAAATGAGTTAATTAATAGGAACAAGTGGAGACCAAGTTGTAAGGATGGCTAAGTCTCTCAATAATATTACACCCTGAGAACTGTTAAGGAATTCTACGAGGCGAGACCACGAGAATTGTCAGGCACCAAAACAATATCTGAGAAAAGGATCAAATAGGAAACCAGTTCTTCAACTGTCCCAGTCATCCATCCTGGGCCCTACTCTCTGCCCTTTACTTTACCTTCTCCACCAGAGCAGCTCACTCACATACCACACAGAATGTCTAATTTTTTTTTAATGTGGTGTCTCTTGTGGCTCCATATTCATGTTTGGTATCATTTTAAATGTCTCCATATGGTTGGTAAAGTGGTCTAAATTTAACTGTAATATTTTGCAATTTCCTTTATATCTGTTGATTTGGATTGATTTTGATAAGATCTTTGTCAGATGCTCTACTCCTTGGAAAATGATCTTCACATCAACTCATGACCAGGCAATGGTCTTTGCGAAGCTTTAATTGTCTTGAATTTATGATGGTTTGTTGTGATTTGAGTATTTAAGGAAAAGGTGCAAAAGTGTCTGTGGGATCCTGTAGCCAGGATACCATTTGCAGTGTGTGAGTCTCTGAGTTCTGCATTCTGCATCAAGGCTTATGTGCTGCAACGTACTTCTACTTGGTCAGGAATTAAATTCTTAAATGTATCTTTGGGTAATTCATGTTGTACATTTCTGAATTGGCTTATTTTATTTAATTATGTGAAGTAGAATGGAAAATCTTTGCCTGACAGATAAATGCAAAATTCGTGTCTAAGGGTGCTTTCACACCTGTAAATCGATTCAGTTGTTCTGAAACAGATTTTACAAATGTTACATTGTTGGTCTTTGCTCTTGGAGCGGTTCGCTTTCACACTGCAAAGTTTCTAATCGGACGATAAGAGCTAAAACAAGTCATGTGTGAGTAAACTCTCCTCACATTGGTCAGAGTTTCAGGGTTTATTTGGCAGAGTCCCGCTCAGCTGTCAGGAGAGGTGGTGGTTTGGTGGTGTTTGACAAGGTGCGCGCGACTTGTCTGAAGAGTGAGGAGAGATGCGGTGGGGAAGGGTGAGAAGGGTGCGCGACATAGCCTATTTGAGGACCGGGAGGGAGACGCGAGATTACAGGGAGATTATCACTCGTTTGCGGGCATCCGGAGACTCGCGAACCTTCCCTCCCTACTCATAATTCTTTCTTCATATCCATAAAACACTGTGATATAACCGCGCTCGGATCGTATCACTTTCTCACTGCAATCGATCTGCTCCAGAGTTTGTTTCAATCGAGCCGAGACCACCTCATTCAAGCGATCTTGGATCGATTGATTTGGCGCAGATCCGAGAGCGATTGGTGGTTTCACATATGCCAAATGAACCGCGGGCATCCGGACACTCGCGAACCTTCCCTCCCTACTCATAATTCTCTCTTCATATAGCCGTATGCCTATTACATATCCATAAAACACTGTGATATAACCGCGCTCGGATCGTATCACTTTCTCACTACAATCGATCTGCTCCAGAGTTTGTTTCAATCGAGCCGAGACCACCTCATTCAAGCGATCTTGGAGTGATTGATTTGGCGCGAATCCGAGAGCGTTTGGTGGTTTCACATATGCCAAACGAACCGCGCTAACTGGGAAACGAGACAGGTTCCGAAACAAAAGTGTGAAAGCACCCTAACTCTCTTTTCACTTGCCTACCCTTAATATCTCCTGAAATCTTTGTAACTAGTAGATTGTTTAGGCTGATGTTTCCGCAACCTATGACCAAGATTCGTTTATACATTCAGGCTCAATGGATGGGGCATAGGCACAGCATTAGAGACCTGTTGATTTCTGACAAACACTGACTTAGTATGATATAATCTAGTGGCTAAACCAAACATTCTTTGTGTATGGGCAAGCATGGGGCGGCCTAATATTGCTTAAAGCAAATTAGTTTACAGTCATATCCTCTATCTAAGAACCAGAACTGGCGAGGTTGTGTGCGTAAGCAGATGTAACTGGCCAGCATATTGACTCTAAGCGACTTTGGGTAAACGATGAACCGTTAACAGAAAATAAGGATTTATTAGGTTAATCGATCAAATTTAGACCAAATCACAACCTATAAAGTAATCAGCTTGAATTGGATGAATCTAAATTTAAATTAATATGAATTGGAGTCAGAATAAACTTGCCGTTGGAAACAAATTTAAATAAATGTTAACAAATAAAAATATTTATTTTCAAAAAGGCTTACACGCATTTAACCTTCCACCATGCTGTTAGTTCTGTCATACGACTACTAGATGGACCGTTACAAGATCAATTATGAACCTCAGAGCTCATAACAACTTTGTCGTTGTTGAGAAAATGAATAATTTTTAAGAGATTTTTAACAGCCAATGAGAAAGCGGGATGCAAAGCAGAAAGAATTTCGTAAAGGAGTGATTAAGCTACAGCCAATGAGAGGACAAACATTTTGACTTAAGTTTGACCACACTGATAAAACTTTCGTCAATAATTGTTTCTAGGCCGTTGATTAAAAGAAAGAAAAACAGAAATACATATGTGTTTATTGTACCTGAGATGCTTTCGGCTGTAGTGGCACAAGACTTGATGGAGTATCTGCTAGAACGTGAAAGTGTGAAGTGGGTGGAGGTCCCATCGGAGTGGGTCGACTCTCTGAATCCACCTGATAATTAATCAGGCCCCACTGCTCCAGAAAAGCATGGACTCTGTTAACAAACATAAAATGCATCAAAGTTATATATAAAAAAAACACGGATATTCAATTCAACTTTTTTTGTAAAGCGCTTTTTACAATAATTATTTATGATTTCAAAGCACCAAAATTCGAAAAAGTTATTAGGTATTAGTTACCAAAACTTTACTAGTTACTAATAAATTTACTAATTAACTAGTAACTAAAAGCTTTTAACAGTTAAAGTTATTAAATATAAGCATAGTTAACCAGCAGGTTTATAGCATAAAGGTGATGTCTATGTGTAATGAAGTGTATTAGTGTATTAAAGGTGCTGTATATTAACTTTTTGACCCTTCTAAAGCATAAAAATACCATTAAATGTTTGCAGATATTTAAAAAACATGTCAAGTGAACATTCTTGTTTATCTGAAAAACAACGGCCATTGGAATCTATTGGCTCAAGACTTCCGTTCTCATTCCCTTACATTGATTTTTAGATGTTAAAAAAGAGCCTGTTAACCATCTTGATGATGCAAACTGATATTTTACTATTATATTATTCTCCTTTTAATGTATAGTCATAAACACACTTGTTTGAAGAGCAGTGTAATTTTGACAGCAAATTTTGATTTAGTTTTAGTCTTAGTCTTTTGACTAAAATTCCATTTTAGTGTCATATTTTAGTCTTCTGAATCATTTTAGTTTTAGTATAGTTTTAGTTGACTAAATTTCATAAGATTTTAGTCGACTAAATCTACTCTATGTTTAGTTGACTAAAATATATTTGGTTTAATTTAAGTGTAATTTAATTAAAATATTGTATACCTTTATTTATACAAAATGAATCTGCATATCCACTGAATATGGCAGAATATTTGGCGGTTTATTCCACTATGGTGACCCCTGATAAATAAGAGACTAAGTTGAAGCAAAATGAATAAATGAATGAATTTCTCCCATAGCCAACTGTATGGAAGTTCTAGAACAATTGCAAAAACAAGCACACCTCGCATTATAGAATGCAGAGTAAAGTCAATAGTCATTTTAGGAAGAGTCTTTCACCAAACCTCATAATTGCACAAACGTCTCCAGCGAGGTTCCTACGGCAAGCCGTGGAGGTCAAATATTCTTGTGGGTTCAGTCTGTATGTGTCGATCATGAAGTTACGATACGCCAAATAACTGTAACAGACAAGTCTGAATATGAAACTGGGTGGATAATAAAATCGTTTCAGATCCCATTGATTTGAAGGTCAATGGGATGCAAAACGATTTGGTTACCATTTTTCTTCAAATGATTACACAGTCCTACAAATTTGTAATGCTGAATTGGTAAGAAAATGATTTTTAAAAATGTGCAATTCCTCTTTGATTCTTTACTTTACTTTTTTATATATGTTATCCAAAATATTCTTACATTTCTGGAGTCTTCGACTTGTTCTTCCCATTGAAAAACTCAGGCAGTGCTCTGCGCTCTATAGCATGGACACTAAAAAACACAGAAACAAGCTGTTATGCTACATTTTCGTAAAAACTAATAAGATGCAAAGTTGTGTGCAGTCATAGCACCTGTTATAGTCGAACCAAGCAGCATAACTAGGGATAATAATATGATGGGTCTGTTCAGTGACATTATCTTCATGAAGGTCTGAGCCCTTCACTGGTTCTCCTTTCACACTCGGGGATCCTTCTTCTTCCTCCTTGAATCACACAAGCACAAAACTAACCATTAAACTAAAAAAATACAGTGGGATTTAGAATAAAAATATATAATAATAAAAATCTCAGTTCCTTTTAGGATTTCTACTCATGTATTTGAATAAAACATCATTTTTGTTTTAATCTATAAACTTCTGATCACATTTCTTCCCAATTTAAAATAAAACTGTTTGTCATTTAGAGCATGTATTTGCATTCCATTGTATCAATATTTGTTTGAATAACCCTGATTCTCTTAGTTTGTTCCATAGCTGTGCATAACAAATGGAAATGTGAAACTGAACCACCTCTAGTTTGGAACTGTGATTCATATTAATAAGTGCTGCAATACCTTTCCAACAGTCTCCATTGATTCGTCCTCTTGTTCATCTAGGTGTGATATCAGAAAATTATAAATCATATTAACATATGTGACCATGGACTACAAAACCAAATATGATTTATACATAATCGAACAGCAAAATAAATAAGCATTCCATAGATGTGTGGTTTCTTAGGATAGGACAATATTTGGCCAAGATAAAACTATTTAGAATTCTGAAAGTTCAAAAAATATAAATATTGAGAAAATCACTTTTAAAGATGCAGCATGTAAGTTTGACACCCAGTTTTTGAATTAAGTATTGCACACCTGGTTAAAAACATACGCAAGCACAGGTTGCCAGATTGATCACATCAACAGGAGTGTGCCTAACTATCGAGCCTAAAGGCTGATTTAAACCCTATTCTAAATAAAAGCAAAGGCACATGATAGAAGGATTTTCCATATTAAAAGCAGTTTTTGTTCTAAAATGCCACCTGAAATTTATAATTTAGAAACGGCTCCTATTTCTTGCAACTGTACAACAGGATAAACTGACAATGATCACCTCAGGGACACCTCATGTGCTTTATTCAGTGTTAAATGCTAACAATGTGAGTTTGAATACCATTTTACATGGCATTTATTGCCATATACTGAAAGCAGCAGCAAATAGTTCACCTCAGATCTTAAAAATTAAACAAAAAGCGTTTAAATTAGACTCATTGTAAACCAACACATATCAGTGATTCAGCATGTACATTTAATAATGTTAAAGAAGTTTTATATGTATAATTAGATTATAAACCTTGCCATTTTGTTGGAGTGCAGTAAGTGCACTATTCTGTGCTTCTGAATGGCTGTATTTAAAGTTCTGTCGTATTTCGTCTCGTGCAAACAACCAAATTACTTATCACAGCAAATCTCGTCATATAGAGTGCTGTTAGTACACAAGGTTACAATGTAACCTGCTCACCTGTTTGCAAAATTTATATTATTTGCTAATTAATAACCTCATTTGGAACTCTGAATCAGCATCTCATTTCAGAGTCTGCTGCTGTCCACCAGGGGTCACTCTTTGGTCACAGACGCACACTATGGAGCCTTCCTGACTGAATAAATGAATGAAATACACTGTTTTCCACCAAGGCAACCAAGGACGCTGAAATATAATTGGCTAAACTGGCAGTGGGTGGGCTATATGAAACAAAACAAAGACAGCCATTCCAGTACCTAATGTACATTTTCAAAGCAGAATATCTGATATGTTCACTTAGCATGTTTCTTAAATATCTGAAAGCATATTATGGTATTTTTATGCTTTACAAGAGTCAAAAGCTTACATACAGCACCTTTAAAGTTGTCCAAAGTTGTTAGCTATTCATATTATGAATAAAAAATTAAGTTCTGATACATTTACAAAAAGAAATGTACAAATTGTCTTCAAATATCAAAAATCATGACCCATACAAAATGCTGTGCAGGGTCGCATACACTATGACATACTGCAATGTTAATTAACATAGAAAGAGAAAGTGTGTGCTGTTAACATTAAATAGCTCAATGTGTGAAAAGCACTGAATCTGTACTGGGTTAAAACCTTTGATTTTGTAAACACACGCTTCAACTTTCGGTTAGTTTCTGGTGTTATTAGAGACAGAAACAATTGAAACATACCAAGGTCAGTCATAGTGCCTCCTTTCACTGGAGTGGAATCTGAGTCCTTCTTAGTCACTACACACACACAAAATTCAAGGTTACACACAATCTGGACTACACCGTGAAGTAAGAAGCATTAGATGTGTATGAAGGCACCTGTTTTAGGTAGTGTAGCTTCCTCCACTGCAGGCACAGGTGAGGGTTCATCCAACTCTTTAGTCAGATCTTCTTGCTCTTCTTCTCTCTGTCCTCGTTTGGATTTAGTGTAGGGAGTAGTGGGACTGAAAACACATAAAGCATTTTTAAAAACATTTTTATGCATTTTAGATTTAAAGAAAGGGGGGTTAAAATTATAGAAGGGTATATTTCTGAGAAAATGGAGGAAATAGGTTAATTATATTTAATTATACAGATAGAAGACGTAATTTTGTTGCTATAAATAAATAGAAGATGAGTATAAGATAAATATATAGATAAATAGATAGTTAAATATATGCTAATATGTACGTATATGGCTATATATATATTTACTATGTATTCTGTTTAATACCTATGTTAATAATGAAGGTGGAGGGAATTTGGTGGCTCAGTGGTTAGCACTTTTAATTAGCGTTTCTGTTTAGAGTTTGTGATATAGGTGAATTGAATAAATAATTGGCCATAGTAAATGACTTTGTATGGGTGTTTCACAGAACTGGGTTGCAGCTGGAAGGGCATCAGCTGTGCTGGAACAATTTGCGGTTTATTTTACTGTGGTGACCCCTGATGGATAAAGGGACTAAGCTGAAGGAAAATGAATGAATGAATAATGATGTATAGTTAGCACACCTGGCAATAATGTATATAAATTGTATGTCAATTAAGGTCACAAACTGAGATACAAATGTAACTTGAAATATTGTATGATTGTACTCAAATGAGTGTTAACAATAGACAAAAAAAAGGATGGGGGTTGAGTAAAATTAAAAGTAAATGATCTGAAAACTTTAATTCCGGAGTAAAATAACACTTTGATCTTTTTTGTTTCCTTAAATTATGATCATTGTGTAGCCTATTTTATTTGATTATTAGGGAGTCTAACCACTTTAATGAGAATCAGCTTGTTCGATAACAGTCTTTGTTTTATTAATTCTTAACATTGTGTACTTTACAAGAATTTGTTTCTTTTTCGATTGTCTCTGTTTTTCGTTTAAGCGTCAGATCCGCTAAAGATCACTGTTTTGATTTCTACGTTTTCCTTTGGTTAATTAGTTTAGTGTTTTTTAATTTAGGCTGTTTTGTTTTCTTCATTTCTTTTTTTTGGCAACACTCTTGTTTGTTTTTGTTACTAATCAATTTACATTCTAAACTTTCATATTTATAGTTTTTTATTATTGTTCAATAAATTACCAAATTTGTTTCACATTTTCCATAATTTGTCCTCTTTTTCACCCAGCACCAGAAAAGTCTCACTTAAATGTTACGTCTCAGCCTCTGAATAACTAAAACTTGCAACAGCATAAAAAGGATAAAAATATATGATTTAATTTGAACTTGAATTCTGACGTTTTTAAATGTTTATGTAAATGCAGATTTTTATTTTGGAGGATTGTGAAATATCGGATCGGCACAGCTGAAATATTGATAGTTAAATATTACAATATGAACTATTTTACTTTTTATTATATTTAGACATTTTATTTCAGTCAACAGTATAATTATTTCAATTAACAATACAAAAGGGGGCAATACAGTGGGGCAGTAGGTAGTGCTGTCGCCTCACAGCAAGAAGGTCGCTGGGTCGCTGGTTCGAACCTCGGCTCAGTTGGCGTTTCTGTGTGGAGTTTGCATGTTCTCCCTACATTCGCGTGGGTTTCCTCCGGGTGCTCCGGTTTCCCCCACAATACAAGGACATACGATACAGGTGAATTGGGTAGGCTAAATTGGCTGTAGTGTATGAGTGTGTGAGTGGATGTTTCCCAGAGATGGGTTGCAGATGGAAGGGCATCCACTGCGTAAACGTGCTGGATAAGTTGGCGGTTCATTCCGCTGTGGCGACCCCGGATAAATAAAGGAACTAAGCCGACAAAAAAATGATTGAATGAACAAAACAAAAGTGGGTTGAGTTTTAGTTACACAAGGAATTGACTAAAACCACATATAATCAGTACTTTCTGATTACTGATGTGAAAATATTATAAATTATTCATATTTCAGTCTTAATAATGTATTAGTCTTAATAATAATTATTTAAATAATACATGTCCAGCAAATACAATGTAAAAAGAAATAAGTCAAATAACTGAAAATACATAAATAGCCTTTTATAGAGAGTTATGAAAATACCCTTTCTTGGTGTTTTTTTTCTTGCTCTCCTGTGGTGGAGGGGTAGGGGACGGAGAAGGGGAGCGTTTCCTCTTTTTGGCACCGCTGGGTTTCTTATCCCTTCTTTCATCAGGAGCGCTCACTTCATCTGTAAGAGTCTTTGCTGAAATCCTCTTCCTCCTCGGCCCTCCCTCTCCCACTTCATAGTCTTCCTCATTCATCCACTCATTAAACTGATCCAGGTCCAGAATCCACTTGGCATGGACCTGCACACACAAAACACACACACACACACACACACACACACACACACACACAAAACTCATATGGTCAAGTTATAAATCGATGAATTTATCTGAGTAACTTGAGCTAATAAGGGATTTTGTAAAAAGTCATGACAGACAAAGCAACAAAGACAAAAGGGACAAAGAAAAATAGAGGTATAGAACTGGAGACAGATGGAGGGATGTAAAGGGGGGTTTCGAACCTTCCTGGGTTTTTCAGCAGCGGGTGGATCCTCCACAGCAGCCTCTACCTCACTGGCTGATATCCATGTGTCATAACTGCATCATCAACACAGCACATTAATCCTGCATTCACATACACACATGGCCTCTATGTGTGTGTGTGTGTATGTATGTTCACCTATCAGGCCAGTAACCCCAATGTAGCAGCATTTGTTTGTCTCTCTTCATTACAGGACGGACCCACTCTTCTGTAAAGCACACACACACACACACACACACACACACACACACACACACACACACACACACACACACACACACACACACACACACACAACAATATTACTACAGAAAATCCTTTTTCTTTTTCATTATTTGATGCAAATAAAAAACATTGGTGATACAAAAGCTTTGTAAAGGGCTCACAAACTGCCCCTTTAATTTTTTTACATTAAAAAATGTAATACAGTGGGACAGTGGGTAGCACAATCGTCTCACAGCAAGAAGGTCACTGGTTCGAACCCAGGCTGGGTTAGTTGGCATTTCTGTGTGGAGTTTGCATGTTCTCCCCATGTTCACGTGAGTTTCCTCCGGGTGCTCTGGTTTCCCCCACAAGTTCAAAGACATGCGATATAGGTAAACTGAATAAGCTAAATTGGTTGTAGTTTATGTGTGTGAATGAGTGTGTATGGATGTTTCCCAGTGATGGGTTGCAGCTGGAAGGGCATTCGCTGCCTAATACATATGCTGTATAAGATGGCGGTTCATTCCGCTGTGGCGACCCCGGATTAATAAAGGGACTAAGCCAAAAAGAAAATGAATGAATGAATGAATATATTTGAAGACACAGCAGAACATACCATCCTCCAGACTGGCAGGAATAGGCACAACTACATGAGAGCTGGAAAGCTTATCTTCGGTCACAGAGCCCTCCAAAAAAACATACAAATTAATAAGACAGAATGATATTTGATCTTGATTTTAATTAAATTTATTTCATGCCAAAATAAAATAAAAGTATAATAAAACTTTTTTTCGAAAAAATATTTTTATGTTTAAACACTTTGTCAGTTTGCTAGCTTTATGCTTGTATACAAAGATATTTAGACAATACTGTATATTGATCTGTTGGGGTCTCTTGGCCTGCTTGTTCAGGTTCAGATTGCAATATTTATGCTTACCCAAATGACCATACTAACAATGCAATCAAAACAGAGTTTGTTGTAATTGAACGTGCCAATTGTGAACACTCTAAAACACTGATATAAATACTTTTTAAAACGTATATTCCAGCCATAACTAGATGATATTTAGAGCAGTTAAATTGCAAAACGAAAGTACCTGGTGTCGTTTGATGATGTCCTTCAGTTTTCCTAGTAGTTTGGGCTCTATCTCTGAACTCAGGTAAATCACAGGTCGGGACAAACAGTTATTCTGCAAAGTCAAAAAAAACACATCATTATTCTCATGAATCCAACGATTTCATAACAGCAAATGATGTCTTAAATGTTCATCTGACTGGATGAGTTTGTGTGTGTGAAATTGCGTGTGTGACACACACCTGTACCAAAGACTTTTCTATAGTCATGAACATTTCAACATTGCGGTCCATTCTCGAAGGGTTCTGGAAGTCAAATCTCCTCCTGAGGGATAGAAAAATAAACAGCTAATAAGAATTAAATGCATTTTTAACCACTGAAGTAGCACTGAATTTGTATATAAAATCTCACATTGCTCACATTTAATTACTCAATTATAATATTAGAATATGTATGTAATATGTTCTGTTAATTATAATTATTTAACAACTGATTAAAACTCAAATTAGTGGCAAATATTTTAAAAAATTAGATTTCCTGGGAGAAAAAATGGGTTTTAAACATCAAATGATAATAAACCTTTTATAATAAATATAATAATGCTTTAAATAAATTACTTTTAAATGTGTTTTTATTTTATATATAAGCACAATATAACAACTATGATGCATTTTGATATTAGATATTTGTACAAATAGTATTCAAAACACTGAAGTTGACATTTTACATGCATTTAATATTCCTTGTGTGTAAATATGATATCTCAATTGTAAATCAAATTTGATACAGGTACAAAAATGGGGCATCTCATGTTTAACTGGCACCTCGTTTTTTAATTAATAATCTTAGAACTAAATTCACATCATTTATGTAATTATAGTGCTAATTAAATAAAGAGAACTGAAAGAACTGGATGGAGCATGATTATTACCATCCTTGATCACTCTTGAACTTGTAGGCAGCAGCCAGAATATGACACAGAGCTCCTCCAGCTTTGAAATCCAAAAAACACTTCACCTAAGGGTGAAATGAGAGCATTATGAGCAGTCTGCATGGTGCGCTGATTATTTATTGCATTCAGTACAATCATGAGAGAAAGCTTGTGTGAGTACCGGTAGTTTAGTGAGAGGAGGGTTGCTGACATGTCGGCCAAACACTTCCTCCTGAAACTGAAGCAGTTGAACCACCAGACTCGACAAAGATTTATTGGTGGGGGGCTCTGCTTGAATATACTGGGAAAAGATAGAGAAGGTGAAGGGGCTTGATCTCATAATAAAATTAAACATATAGTTGAAGTCAGAATTATTAGTCGCCTTTTGAGCTTGTTTTTTTCTTTTTCAAATATTTCCCAAATGATGTTTAATTGAGCAAAGAAACTTTCACAGTATGTCTGATAATGTTTTTTCTTCTGGTGAAAGTTTTGTTTTATTTCAGCTAAAATAAAAGCAGTTTTTAATTTTTTTAAAAACCATTTAAAGGTCAATATTATTAGTCCCTTTAAGCAATATTTTTTATTGATAGTCTACAGAACAAACCATCATTATACAATAACTTGCCTAATTACCCTATCCTGCCTAGTTAACCTAATTAACCTAGTTAAGCCTTTAAATGTCACTTTAAGCTGTTTAGAAGTGTCCTGAAAAATATCTAATAAAATATTACTTACTGTCATCATCGCAAAGATAAAATAAATCAGTTATTAGAGATAAGTTATTAAAACTATTACGTTTAGAAATGTGTTGAAAAAATCTTCTCACCGTTAAACCGAAATTAGGGGGAAAAAATAAACAGAGGGACTAATTATTTAGGAGGGCTAATAATTCTGACCTCAACTGAATAAGGTGAGTAGTCATAGTCTAGTAAATCAACCAGGCACGTTAATCACTTGATATTTGGTCTTAATTTGATCAATATTATCTGTTTTGGTCAATAAGAATAATGTAGCATACATTTGGTCATTTTGTGACCATTGGATTAGGCACACAATCTGTTTTAAATGTATGTAAATGCTAACTTTTAATTACATTTTATAGAACAAGTGATAATGTCATTTATTAAAAGGAATATACCAAAATGTATGTATTACACTAAGCAGTTCCTATAATGTTTAATAACTTACATCTACTGAACATTTGTATTTATCACAATCTTTGCTGCTTGACTTCTGATATTGCATTGCATTGCAATTACACAAAAATACCAGTGAAAGTTGTTGAAAAGATGCTCCGAGCATGATATGAAAACACTTCGGTTGTCACAACAGTGCACATATTTGACAATTAAGATTCATAAATTTTAATTATTAATCTTACAGTGATTGAATTTATACATAATGAATTTACATTCCAAACCTTAATTTCACAGTATTAATAATTCCTGTGGTTTACTTTGAATTGTGTTATTTGAAAATAAATTGGATATAATCTGTCTTCACCTCATATATTTAAAATACCTCAAAATAATTTATGCATAATCGTAATTAACATTAGTGTAAACAAATGCATTTTCATGCAGACATCACCAAGTAATTCGTTCAGAACTTTCAACTGGCCATAGAATGACCCATATTGTAAAATGAAGAACCCAGCATTTTACTGAAGATTGTTAATTTACTCTATAAATATCTATTCATCACAATCTGCAATATTTTACGAAAAGTTACAATCAATACTTTTAAATGATCAAGTAAAAGAATAAAGGCTGTTCTGCATAGAATCTACAGCATTGGTGGTCATGACAGTGCATATATATTTCTATTTATGTTTAAAAGGCTTAAAAGGATTAATTAGGTTAACTATAGGCAGGTTAGGGTAATTAGGAAAGTTATTGCATAACGATGGTTTGTTCTGTACACCATCTAAAAAATATAGCTTAAAGGGGCTAAAAATATAGACCCTAAAATGGCTTTTAAAAAACTAAAAACTGCTTTTATTCTAGCTAAAATAAAAGGAACAAGACTTTCTCCAGAAAACAAAATAGTATCAGACATACTGTGAAAATTTCCCTGCTCTGTTAAACATAATTTGGAAAATATTAAAAATATATAAATAAATAAAATAAATTAAAGGGGAGCCAATAATTCTGACTATATATAGGCTATATACAATTTTAATATTTGTATTTATTATTTTACTTTTTATTCATTAAGTTTAAATACCTACATTTAAAATGGTTTCAGAAATAGGTGTAAAAACATTGAATGAATGAAAAAAAGAAAACTATATATTTATGTTAAACCTATGAAAAACCTATATATTATTTTTTAAATATTATTCATGCAGTAGAAATGCATTTATTAAACTAAGGTTTGCACTGAACTACACAAAACATTTTCATCTGAAGGAATATATTTAACATCACATATGACACATCTCGACAGTCCCATGCTTATATTAAATAAGGCTTTATTAGCGGAAAATTACACTTTGTTGCACACTATACTCGAACCCCATACATTGATTATCTACAGTGTAAATTGCAGACAATATGAACAGAGAAAATATATTCTTCATATCTGCCAGTGAGTTTGCCATCGTCTACAGCGCGCGAGGCGGATTTGGCTGCACATCTGGATTCACGCACTTGCGCTGCCAGTACCGCAGCCCCGTTACACGAGCTGGCCTTTCCCTGTATAAAA